>NW_025225238.1:4923-21659 GCF_018294505.1 Triticum aestivum
ACTGTGATCAACTGCAAGCAGTCGACCACAGTCTCGGGGACTACACCCAGTGGGTGCACTCAGCGTGCCCCCACCGGTTTGCGAAATCCAGTCGACCAGTCGACTGGTAGAAAGATCGACATTATAAAGCCTAAGGCCGATTGCCAGCAGTCGACCTTAGCCTTGGGGACTACACCCAGCGGGTGCACTCAGCGTGCCCCCGCTAACACGGAGTTTATTCGACACTCCCAGTGGGTGACCAATATAAATCCCGGAAAAGAAAAGTTTTTGGGAGCATATCCAACAGAACAAACAGCAGTCGACTGACCTGGACATTGCTTTGGAGGGCAGAGCTGGCGTCATAGGCTGCTTGACTCGCATCCCGGATGGTCTTCAGCTGCTCCATCATGAGTTCCGCCTGGCGTATCGCCTCCTTCGCCGCACCAGCTTGGTCCTCTGGGACGTGGTGAGTCGTGAAGAGGGAAGGCTGCTGAGCACTCGTCAGTGGGGTCGCGAAGGTCACCGTGTGTCGAGTGGTGTTCTCTCCCTCCACAGTCAGAATTTCAGGCGCTGACGCATCCTGAGACACCTTGCCGGCAGGCGCTTTCCGACTCCTCCTGTGCTTCAGCGGCTCCTCATCCTCATCATCATCAGGTAGATCGATAACAGTGTTGGGTGGAGCTGCAGAGAAGTGTCAGGATCAGAGATCGCGAGTCAGTCGACTAAGTGTGGTATTAAGAACACGGCACCTGGATTCGAAGTTGCGGCATCCTCCATTTCGTGGTCATCGGCCCGGGTCGAGGTCTCAGAAGTAGCAGCACTGCAGCTCCAAAGGATCAGTCGACTAACATCAGTGTCGACCAGAGATAAAGTTCGCATAAGAATAAGAAAATATGAACAACACTATTACCCTGAAATGGTGGGGATGGACACCTTCATCTTCGGCAGAAGCTTGGCCGGCTTCGATGAGGCCGCCCTGGGCTGCTTCGGCGCCTTTTCAGTCGGCGCCGGAGAGGTGGTCCGAGGGCGCTTGGTCGACTGGGCAGCGGTCGCTACCCCCTTACCACGTTCGGTCGAGGGGTCGTGGACAAGTTTCGACCGCCTTTCTGAGCGCGGTGGAACGACCTCCTCCTCCTCTTCTTCCTCGTCCTCGAGGTCATCTTCATCACCTTCATCATCGTCATCGTCGTCGTCATCCCCTGCAGCATCCGAGTCCCATTCCTCCTCTCCCTGGCTCTCGCCCCCGCTCGCCTCACCTCCGCTCGCCTCGCCCCCGCTCGCCTCGCCTTCTTCAGTCGAAGTTTGTGCCCCATTGGGCATCGAGTACAGCTCGGTGAAGGCCTAGCAGTCGCCCAAACAACGATCAGTCGACCAGTCGACAGGATCGGCAGGAATGAATACAACAAAGACACGACGGAAAGCAGAGCAAGTGTACCTTGTTTGGGATGCTGTCGTGGTCGAGTGGAGGAATCCTTCTGGCTCCGCGCGGGTTGTCCCTGTTCCCGGTAATGGCTACCATCCACCTTTCCAGAGTGACATCGTCGACTTCTTCTGGATGGACTCTGGTCTCGTCCGCGGGCCCACAGTACAACCACATGCAGTGGCTCCGGAACTGGAGAGGTTGGATGCGGCGCTTGAGGAAAACCTCCAAGAGGTCCATGCCTGTCACTCCGTCCCGAACCAGCTGCACCACTCGCTCCATCAACATCTTCACGTCGGCTTTCTCCTCCGGAATCAGCTTCAGAGGGGAGGGCTTGTTCACTCGGTCCATGGTAAATTGAGGGAGTCCACTCGACTGCCCTGGCGTCGACTGGACCTGGCAGTAGAACCAAGTCGACTGCCAGCCCCTGACGGACTCGGGAAAAGACATGGGCGGGAATGTGCTATTGTTCCTCACCTGAATCCCCAGGCCCCCACACATTTGGACGACTCGGGTCTTCTCGTCACCTGGGCTCGCCTTCTTCACGGTCTGAGAGCGACACGTGAAGATACGTTTGAATAAACCCCAGTGCGGTCGACAGCCCAAGAAACCCTCGCACATGGACACGAACGCAGCAAGGTAGGCAATGGAGTTTGGGGTAAAGTGGTGGAGTTGCGCTCCAAAGAAATTCAGGAAACCCCGGAAGAAAATGCTCGGTGGCAAGGAAAACCCCCGATCGACATGAGTGGCCAGGAGCACACACTCACCCTCTTCTGGCTGTGGCTGCCACTCCTTCCCCGGCAACCTCGCAGCTCCGTGAGGGATCAAGCCCTCGTCGGCCATGTCGAGGAGGTCCTTCTCCGTGATGGTCGACTGGATCCAATCGCCTTGGACCCAGCCTTTCGGCAGGCGGGATCTGGACGAAGATCCTCGGCGGCTTGTGGATCTCCCCTTCGCCTTCTCCGATGCCGACGCCTTCTTGGCACGCTCCAGCGCCGCCGTCTTCTCCTTGGCCATGGTCGCCGGTGGGATGCACGAAGGAGAGCGGTGCGGAGGCGAGAGCAGGCACGCTGAGCAGGGAGGAAGGGAGCAGAAGGAGAGAGGGAGAATGCGGAGGCGCAGCACAGAAATCCTCGCCGGGCACATTTATAAGGTCCCTTCCGAGTGGCTGACGTGTGGGCCCGGTCGATCTAATCATATCTGTGAGCAGTTATGGAGACTGGATACGTGGCGAAAAAGGCGGCGCGGAGATCGAGGCGTCTACGCCCCGTCCCATCCGAACGCCGCGGTCCGCCCCGCTTCGCGCGCGCCCCCGAATTTCGCACCCCGCAGAATCCGCGAACAACAAATCTGCCTGTCAGACGCGGCGATTCCGGCGATCCGTCGCTCGGAGATCGACGAAGTTCGAAAGATCACTCGACGCAAAAATAGAATGGATCGAGTCGACCGAAGACGAATTGCTCCTTGTCAACGAAGAGATTCTTTGATCCAGAACAGCGCGCAACTAGAGCGCAAAGGATAATCGGAAACGACGTCAACTCCTTCTTCACTCGAAACCTCAATCCATTCGGGGGATAATGATGGGGTTATGTACTTAGGGTAGGGTCACGGACCTGTCCCAAGTAACTTACCCTAGGACATCCCTAGAAGAGGTCGCCTTCCAGTCGACCAACGAGGATCCAGTCGACCAACGAGGACACACTCGACTGGCCTGAAGGACTCGACCACGAAGATGCACTCGACCACCAGGAGGTCAAGAGGCACTCTGCACCGCAACGGCCTGTAATTAAGTAGACTTTATGATAGTAAAGGCACTTTATGTGGGGCGTTACCAGTAACGCCCCAGACTTAACTCACCTTAAACCTTCTCCTACGTGGGCTGGCTGGGGTCCTGGCGCACTCTATATAAGCCACCCCCCTCCACAGGCAGAAGGGTTCGGCACCTTGTAATCCATACATTCATAATCCACTCGACCGCCTCCGGGCTCCGAGACGTAGGGCTGTTACTTCCTCCGAGAAGGGCCTGAACTCGTACATCCTTTGTGCTTACAACCTCTCCATAGCTAGGACCTTGCCTCTCAATACCTACCCCCCACTCTACTGTCAGGCTTAGAACCACGACAGGGCTTCTTCCACCTCTTCTGCCGTCTTCTTCCTTCGCTGCGTTGAACTTATTTCACAAATCGAGTGACCCAAATTATACTACTAGTACGAACGTATTAAGTACAGTAGGAACACGAAGATACGAGCAGCAGTACCAACTGCAAGAAGAACAATAGTAAGACATAGTACTAGTACTACTGTACGTACTAAGGAGTTCAAATAACGAGAAAGAACATAAACATAGTTCTGCTGGGGCCTCAACACAACACACCCTTGAAAATAAACTAATCAACTAGTCCGCTTGACATTGCAGTAGAACCAGCATGAGCGACGACACTGCCACCTACTTGGAGTCCGAGTCCACGTCCTCGACTTCGTCCTCGTCCCTCTTCCTCTTCCTCTTCGCCGACGCTTCTTTGCTTGAACCGGACACTGGGCTCTGCTTCTTCATCCAACCCTTGTAGATATTTAAACAAAGGTAGGCATCCATTGCTGCATACAGGATGTGATCTTCATCTAATGTCTTCGACTCCCATGCATGATGAAACTCGTGATGAGGTTTCTTCAGTTTAGCGTACGAAGGATCAATCATGGCTGCTGCCAGGGTCAGCATTGAAGGTTGAGAGTAGGACACCAGGCTTGCCTTCTGGAGATCGAAGGGCTGGCCTACAACGAGACCTATCTGACGCAGGACATCCCTGTCATTCTTAAAGCCTACAGTAATGAATTTCACTCTGTTGTCCTTGAGCAAGTTCTTAAAATCCTGGCACACAACGTCGGCATGGCATATGTGGTAGACCAAGCAAACGTTATGTACGAAAATCGGGATCACGGCGGGCTTCTTCCTCTCTTCGTCCTTTAGATCCTTCTCTCGTCTCAGGACTGTGGTGTACTCAACATCTAGCCCAGCGAGCCACTCATCCGTTGAACTGTTGAACATGCGTAGGAAATGAGCAAGGCATGCTTTCATCGTCGCGGATCCACGTGTGTAGATGACGATGAACTCATCACTGGTGATGGCTCTAACCTGGTACTCAGCGGCGACCATGGAGATTTGGGAGGACATGGATTTTGGAGGAGGGTTAGGAGAAGTTGAACTATTGTACCCCGCAAAAAAAATCTGGGAGCGAACTAATGTGAAAGGACGGGACGACTAGGAGCGAACTATTGTAAGGTAGAAGACAGGGACGAGTAGGGCGTGCGAACGGCATGGGGTTGCTGGCTTGCCCGGTAGACAAACGGCTGCAAGCCCCCAAAGAATTCTCGAGAACTATGCGAGACCCACTAGATGTCATGTCTACTAGACCCATATCGTAGGCCTGACGGTATAGCTTCTGCCTGTTCGCACGCCATGCCGGCGCGTGGATGTAACTTCACTTAATTCCGTCAACCGTCGTGCCTCCCACGACCTTCGCCTCCCTCGCGCGGTCGCGCCCTTTGAGACTTCGACCGGCTATAAATGAGCAAAAGTTTTTTGCCTACACCGCATGCATGATTCACCACACAGGGCGGTACGTTATTTACAAGAATACCATCTAATCTATTGTCAAAGCTATACTTAGCGATTAAGTGTGCCACCTTATTGGCCAAACGGCTAATCTTTGACAATTGAAGATTGTTGATCAACTTCGAGATGCTCAACGCTTTCATCTTCAGGTCACGCATAGCAGACATGTCATAGTCCCCCGATGCAAGAGACGCTACCACAAAATCCCAATCAGTATCTAAAATTACAGGACTATGAAGAGAAATACCTATGTAGAGACCGGCAATGCAAGCCCTAAGCTCCGCTTCCTCCATGCTTTGACAGGCATCAATGAACTCCCACGACCAAATATATACTAAAAATATAAATATCTACAATACTGATTATAATGAGTATAAGAACCACGTTTTATAATGAGTGTAAAAATATTGATTTGACATTGTGAATGTTTATAGTACATTTTTCTATAAGTCTGGTGAAAGTAGAGGTACATTGACTTCAGACAAAACTTAAATGCACAATGCAGACTAGTTCCTCCGTCCAGGTGCGTGCCATGTCCTATCTTGTCATCACAACAAGGTTAGCTATTAGAGTACCACTACCTCCCTTCTAGTTTAAAGGGCTCGATTCAAAAATTTCACCTACTCTTAGCAAGATAGTAGAGGCGGCGGAATAGTTTTTGAAGTTTGCAAAAGTACTCAACTAATGATGTCGTTCTTCACAAAAAAATATGTTTACCAGTGCATGCATGAACACTAGTTACTCTAACCCCCCTCTCTTCTTTAATTCTTTGCCACATCAGCATGTTTGCTATTCCCGTGTGCATGATGCGAGCTAAGATACCACCATTATGGCCAGCCTTAATCATCGCATGCAATAATTTAGTGCACCTTGAAATATGAACTTGTGTGGGGCGTGTATGTTTTTAATGACTTGATACTATACCTAGCCTGGCATGCAAGATGACTTATTATGCACCGTTCCCCATACCTACAGGAAGCCTGTTCATCTCCAAATCTTTTCCTCTCCATGTGTGGAAACAATATGACTGCCAAACTCTCCTTCTCCCTCCGGCGGTCCCACCACTCCACCCCGTGTGAAAAAATCTGCATGCATGACTCTCCTCCCCCCACGCTCGTCCAATCCGTTGTGACCAGTAATATTTCCACACATTCCCTCCCCTGTAATTTACTCCAACAAATATGCCCACGTAGCTGTTACTTAACTGCAGGTGCATTGGTTCACTCGCATATGGGCCCAACAGGGGTCTGGCCCACATGTCAGTGACACAACTGGACCTGCAGTTAAGTCAGTGCAGCTCAGTCCATATCTTACATAGGTGTGCCATTGCTCGCTATAATATTGCGCCTCCCACGACATCGCTATCTCCTCCCCCTCACGTTCACGTTCATCGCTATCTCCTCCCCTCCCTATCAAGTCGACCACCATGGCATCGCCCCTCCCAAGCTGTAGGAGCCCCTCGCTGCACCGCGCGGATGGTCACCCGACACCGTTCCGTTCCTCGCCGCCACTAGTCGAGGAGGATACGTCAGTGTTCCGCTCCTCACCGCGAGATGATGCGTCGCCGTTCCGTTCCTCGCCGCCACTAGTCGAGGAGGACGCGTCGGTGTTCCGCTCCTCGCCGCGACGCGATGTGTTGTTGTTCCGTTCCTCGCCGCCACTAGTCGAGGGGGACGCGTCGGCGTTCCGCTCCTCACCATGATGCGTCGAGGTGGACGCGTCGGTGTTCCCAATCTCGCCAGCACGCGCATCAGAGGACGCGTCAACTCCCCGCTACGAGGAGAACGCCGTGCCGCCCTCCGAGCCCCCCCCCCCAGCCTTGAGGAGATTTGGAAAGAAATGGATGTCGCCTTGTGGGAGGCTTTGCCTCCAGCAGAGCGCGCAAAAATAGAGGCGGAGAAGAAGGCCGAGGAAGAGAAGTGCACCGTGGAACAAGCTGCCTAGGAGGCCTATATTGCATCCGAGAGAGTCAGGCAATTGCCTCTTTGGCAGAAGGCTCGTGCGAGGGCCGTGAGGGTGGCGAAGGACGCTAGTGCCGATGCCCTGAATGCAGTCGGGCCCAAGCGCCTCATCTACGCTTGGCGGTACGTGGACTGGGTGCACGCTTCTAGCAAGGAGGAGTGCCTGTTGGCGCCAGATCACCACACCGGTGAGATCGCGCTCGCCTGCCGGCAAGCCGCCAATCAGCAGCTCGCGAGTTGCGAGGCTGAGGAAGAGGCGTTGTGTCGGCGCGCTGGGAAACGACCATGCACCAGGGCACTCGTGGCGCGCCGCAAGCGCTCCTGCGAGCGCCGTGGCTTTTAGGAGGAGTATAATTTTTGTTTCGTAAGGCGATCTCATTAGTTTTGGGACGCAAATGATAAATCCTGAACGTTCAGGAATTTTTAGCGTCCTTAATTAAGTATGTAAAAGGGAACGTTTCGAAACCTTGTGTATTCGTACGCATTTTGCAAGTACGTGCATATAGCACAAACTTTACTATATACTATTGCTCTACACGTCTCTCTCGATTTATGCTTGCAAACTGTGCTACTCCCTCCGTCCAGGTCAATAAGTCATCTTTGGTTGTGCACCGTGACCAAGAAGGAGGGAAGACTTATACACCTAGACGGAGGGAGTACTACTATTACTTATGTACGTGCAAATGCATGTTTTAACATTACGATGCGATTTTTGTAAAAGTAGAAAAACAGCACTAGTCAAGCTTGTGAAACGATTCAATGCAAAACATATGCAAAAATGCTCGTTTGATTGTTTACTTTTAGCTTCCTTCTTTGTGGTTATTTCTCTGTCGTACTTTGTACGGAGTATCTCACTTGTTGGAAAGGCATGCAAATTCCCAAACCGCTTCCTACACCCTGTATCAATTTTTTTGCCTAACAAGTTGTGTCGTGCAATTGGAATTCCAACTTGAGTACTACTACTAGTAGGAGTACCAGGGGCCAGTTCTTTTAGGCTTCTAGATTAGTAATCCCATAACTACTACCTCCGTCCTGGTTTATTGGTCCCCATTGTAATCTGTGTCAAATTTTGATCATAAATTTAACTAATGAAATGTTAGTGCATGTCACATGCACTACTATGTTTATTTGCTAATTAATAGTATTGCATGCAATGAACTAACCACTACATGTCGTGTTTGATATCTCAAGTCATTAAAAGCATGCACACTCTTTATCTCTTATTGGTTGATATGTAAAGAAACAACAAATGAGGTAGAAGTTAATGCACCACGCCTAAGCGTTTTGGGATTATTTGGTTTTCGTAAGATGACTTACACACCTAGACGGAGGGAGTAACATTTTATCAGTTAAATCTTTGGTCAAAATTTAGCACAATTTACAATGGTGAGGAATAAACCAGGACGGAGTAGTAGTTTAGAAGCCCAAATAAATGAGCGAGGCGCCTTGTTGTTACTCTCCACTGTGAGTAGTCTTATGGGAAAAGCTGGGGAAACCGCCAAAAGAACTGGCCCTAGGAGTAGTAGCTAGGGATCGTGTGTGCGAGATGAACCGGAGAAAGTAAATGCAGAGAGATGAAATGCAAAAAAGATGGAGGGATGTGATGGTTGCTTGTCCGTTTATTTTACCAGGCCACTTATTACTGGGAGTGGTTGGGTTTTGTGATATGACAGCTTTACTGCCACTCCACGAGTGGGGTGAGAGGTGAGACTCCCGTGCAGCGCCTCCCTCTACACTTGTACTACATCGGTCGTGGTTTATTAGTCCTCCATTGAATTTGACTGAAGATTTAACTGACAAAATGTTAGTGCATGTGAATAAAAACTATATCATTGGATTCATATTTGAACATAGTTTTGAATGATATAATTTTAGGTGACATGCATCACCATTTATCGTACTATATATAATGTTAGTTCAATTTTTGGTCGTACTAATCTATAGTAGTAAGGTGCCCGTGCGTTGCACCGAAGAGTGAAATGCATTGATCGGGGAGTTGTTTATTTTGACAAAGGATGTAGGGGTCATCTCATGTGTAACGGGTATTGATATGTTTCTTCGGATATTATTTCATCTCCAGAGCTCACAAACATCCGGGTGAAATAGATAAAAAGGTATCTTTTGCAAACAAAAGCGTTCAACTGTTCAACCTGCATCCAAAACTTGTGAAGACATAACACTTATTGTGCTTTGCAAGAAATGATCTTTAAGAATTAGTTTTTGAGTATCGATTGTTATACATGTTGGCTACAGATGACATGGCACTTTCTTATAGTCAACAGTTGGCTATACTATTAAGTAATATTAACCATGCCCTTATAGACCTATATGGAGGGATTAAATCAGGATGACTTGCAAGGGGGCAGAGGAGATGTAAGAAATGGTTCATCGTAAGTCTTTCACCAGTACTGTAGTAAAAATTCATACATGGAAGATTCTAGACTAAACCATAAACGGATACACTTTTATTCATGCGCGATACTCCAATAGAGAAAGATCCTGCATGGAAGTCTCCACATGCTTAGACAGCGGATTACATTGAGAGAAGACTAATGATCAACATTTAACTTGGTAATGCATATGTCCAGGTGAACCTCCTTGGAGTCCCCGTGCACCGCATTGCGGGGTAAATCATACAAGCGTCTTCCATGTCCACATCAACGGGAAGGTCCTAGCTCTGCATAGTCCTAGTCAGCACGATGGAGCCGGTGTCGCTTCCCACGTACCTCTGAGGGGTAGTAATAGTGAGCACACACCCGTACATCGCCCTCATGTCAGTGTCAGCGTCAGCGGCGTCGCCCTTGACGCACACTACAGAGACGGGGCGGCGGCCTGCACGGGCCTCACCGGTGCCCACGATCAAGAGGAAGACGTTGTCGTCCTCCTCTGAGACTAGCAGGTGGCGGTGATCCTCCAGCGACTCCCGCATGGTGAACGCGTAGCACGTCTCGTACTTGGTGTTCTCCGCCAAGGGCCAGTAGTGACCGCTGCACGCATCCATGAGGTGATGCACCATGTCCGTTGGTGAGCCCCAAAACGGCATCGGGCACTCATAGTAGTAGAAGAAGGGCTCCTTGGAGGCATCAACCAGGCCGTCCATGAAACGGGAGTGGCTGTAGGGGACGTTGCGCCAGTTGAATATATGAGCAAGTTACTACGAGATTTAATCCGAATAAGCACAAAATAAATCATGACGGCTATAACAGAGATGATAAATCATGTGGACTAGCATAGTAGTAGGATACATAGTAGAAACATGAATTCTACCATGATTTCGAACAGGAAGGAGAAACACATCCGGTGCAACCGGAGCAGCACCATTGGTGTTGAGGTTGTCGCCCATGTCGTTGAGAAAGATGTTGCTGAGGTCGGGGAAGAACTCGTCGTCGGTGAAGTCGTGGCTGCCACCAGTCGCGAGAATGCGCTCCCCAAATGTCAACAGCACCCGCTGAATGTAGCGCAGGAGGGAGTGGCTGTAGGGGACGTTGCGGCCGCCGAATGGAGCGCAGGAATAGCACACGAAGCAGTAGATGGTGTCCTTACTAGTACTCCCTACTCTCTATCTATCTACTAGCAAGATGCCCATGCGTTGCACGGAACATCAAGATGCATTTGTATGAGTAGTTTATCTTGTGGGAGAAAAGGATGAACGAGGGAAGGCCTTATTTTCAAATGTTGAGTGGCTGTGGGTATCTTTTTGCAAAATTTCCATTTTTCCTTCCTATCCGTCAGATATAAATCGGATGGCTTATATTGCAGGATGGCAGGCACACCATCATCACCAACTCTGTTTTTTATAGAGTAGAGATATCTCTCTACTCTTATAAAAAGAAGAGTTGGTGATGATGGTATGCCTGCCATCTTGTAATATAGACCATCCGATCTATATCTGACGGATAGAAGGCCAACTATGACAATTTTACAAAAGATGCCCGCACCTCTCTCCACATTTAAAGATAAGGCCTTGCCTTGTTCATCCTTATCTCCCACAACCTCGTGCTCCTCCCTTAATTCTCTATCTCTACTACTCTTCTTTGTTTTTTATAACAAATTGAATAGTCTCGTGCAAGCCCAGCTGAACACGCATCCTTGCCTCCATCATCACCAACTAAGTCTTTTATAGGAGTAGGAGTAGAGAAAAATCCGAGTTGATGATGATGGTGTGCCATGCAATGCACGGGCATCTTGCTATTTTTTTGCATATAAGTCCTAACACCATGTAGACATAGTCTTTTAGCACGGTTCATAGTCGTTCCATGCTCAGGCATTGAAGTTTGTAACTATTTTAGATTAGAATATACTACTCCTCCGGTGCTAGTAGTAGATCAGAGTCCTACTCTACTACTCTACTCAAGCAAGTTAGGGCATAGTACTGTAGGGAGTACCAGTACTGTGATCACTCAAGCAAGTTGTCTGGCATCGATATGACCCTACGCTGCTGGTATGTGTCTCGTAAGTCAAGCGGCGTGTTGTAGTCATCACCTGTCCACTTCCCGCAGCACATATTTGCTTCTCAATCTTTGTCCTCACATAATCTTGTCCAATCTTCCATCCCCGCTAAGGCGCCTCCCCCCTCGTCCGAAAACCAAGCACTAACAATGGCAGAACTGAGCAGCGTCCGCTGAAAGAGTGGCTGGATTTCGCTCCCCATAGAGGTAATCAAGCTCATTGTTTTGCATGTGGACAATCTCAGTACCATGCCGCTCGCCGTGTGCTCGTCGGGGTTGTACAGTTTACTCAAAGCCCTTAGGCCGGAGCTTTTTAAGCCGGCTCCTTGCTTGCTAATGCCGCCTGATCTTCAGAAACGGCGTGTCACGCAGCATAACGATCGTAGGGTGGCGAGCATCAACCCCCTTGACCGCGATCCATTCCTCGTCAGCCTCAGCTACATTAACGGTATGTACTGGGTCGGCATGAACACGTCTTGTATGGTGCTCGTTGACGGTCGCGGCAGCTGGATGCTCGTGGAGGTCTACGCCCGGTGATTGACCCCCTTCCTTCGATTAACACTGCACTGCTTTGGCACCAAGGCCTAGAATACTCCGAATCTTACAGTAGCCAACATGATACCAAGTTTGATTTGCTCAAGGTTGTAATCTGCCAAGTGCCCATAAGATCTGTGAATTATAAAGACTTCAGGCTAATTGCGTTCTTCAACCGTGGTCTCGCCTATCTGACAGGTCACTGCAGTAAGTGGATAAATCTGCACGTCCATTGCAGGATCATACATTCTCCATGGTTCTCCAATGCCATTGAACACAAGGGCTTCATTTACGCTGTCGACTCCTTCTATGGCTGGACGTATTGCTGGCCTACTCCAGTCATCGCTACAAACGGCTCTTATAGCAGTATGTTACTTTCCTATGATATCATGATGGCTTGCTTATATTACTGTGAACATTTACTGAAAAAATATTCATGCTCATAACATGATGTTCTTAAGATTGACTAAATCAAGAGCCCTTTTTTATTTGACTCCAACTTGATATGATGTTGTAGGTAGCCTGGTGTCCCTACCCTTCATAATCCCAGAACCTTTCAAAGAAAAGCGGCATGGCAGTTGCAGGTGGTTCCTGGCTCGATCAGATGACGACAAAAGATTGATGATCGTTCGCACGTACCGGACGTGTTGTTTTGCGGAATACAATCACAGTCACGGCAAGGTCTTTGAGCAGGATCCCAGCTTCTCTGGGCCTTCAGGAATTTTTGACTGGAGGTTGGTAAGTAGCCTTGGTACATGCTCTCTGTTTGTCAGACTGAATTATCCGATTAACCACGAGATAACCGACGGCAAGGATCATGATGACAACGCGGTTTCGTTCATCAGGCAAAACTCTGTGTACACAGCATACCATGCGTCTCTACATGCACCATACCCTGATATGTGCCACCATGCTCTGCAGCCCAAAGTAGGAGAGAGGGTCGCAAGTATCAGACTTCGACCTGCTGGCTGGAGTTTCCCCCGTCAGGCACCCATCTGGTTCAAGCCATCAGCCAATCTCCACAACTTAATAAATAGTAATGTCTAACTAAGCTAGTTAGTTAGATGCATACACTTGGTGCAGTAGGATCTTTATTTAGTTTGATGCATACACTTGTTCTTTTTTGGTAGCCCTTCTGTAATGATGGACGATGTTTGGTTTGGAAGAGAGAGCTGCGTCTTCACTCTTCTGGCCTGCTTACTGCTTCTGTTGCACCCCTGGCCCTGGTTGTTGCTGCTGCTATTTTCAGTGTACAATCAATAGTATATTTCGTCTGTTGGTTGAATAAATGTGTTGTTAGAACGACAAACACAATGTTTTGAAAGTCGTTGTACGGTTCGATCCTTTAGTGCCCCGTACTGTACGTAGCTCATACTATTTTTCATACGAAACACATTTTCCACCTGTTGATAACATGCAGCCCACTGATGAAGGCCCAATATAGAAACCCATAATTAACTGGAAGAGAGGCCCAAGTATATGCTCGTGGTCCCCTAAACATAAATAAGTAAATAAATAAATAAAGCTAAATGCTCATGCACTAGTTCTTTGGGAAAATAGGTACCCCAGTATTTCTTTTTGAAGAATACCAAAGCTAGGCCTATTTGTTTTCTCTGAATTACTGGGCTGCAAATCTTTCAAGACAAGGAGGGATGCATTCCGGCCTGGCCGAAGAGTATGGTCAATGTCTGTTAAAAGTAGTATCAAAAGGGGTTGAAAATTCTAAAAAAATTTATAGCAAATGGGATATTAGTTTCTTTTTTTGTTTTTGTTCTTCACTGATATCGTATACATATTTCATTGGATTTAACATGACATAATACTAATTTAATTTTAAATTTGTTTTAGTATGGCTATTAATTTTTGGATTAAGACTATTTCTTTCCCCAGCAAAAATTTGCGAATTTTCAAAATTTCCCACATATTTAGTTAATTTTTTGACCCTGGTACTGACCAGAAAATGGCCAGCAATTCTAAAAATGGAAAACGGGCTGCAATAAATTCCATATGAATTAGAAAATGAGTAAAGATTATAAAAATAATAGCAAATGGGTTGTACACGCCACAAATTTCGAGGCTGACTTGTTTACACAAGGCTTTGTTAGTGAACACACGATTCTAGTAGCAGTGACTGTTGGATGTCCATCCAACGGCCGACATGCTCTTCAATCTCTGATCTTCCTGCTCCAGCCGCCTAAACTAGCGTCGGCGGGACTGTCTGCTCCCACCTCTTGTGGCCCGCTGTGATGCCGCGTAGGCTTCCCCGGCCCACCCTACTCTCTCCGCTGGCCTGGCCGCATGCAATCAACTGCCTCCTTATTACGCGAAAAAAATGATTCCTCCCACTGACATCTGGGGCTCACCGGTTGGGAGGCTGACCTGTGGGCCTACTAAGTTGACGCATACGCATGGCTTGTCAACTTAGTCGACAAACGATTCTAGCAGCAGTAACCATTGGATTTGAATCAAACAGTCCTGCTGCTTCTTCAATCGCTGCTTTTCTTGCACCAGCTGCCCAAACCAATGCCGGGGAAACCGCCAGCTCCTGCCTCCAGTGGCCGACTGTGCTTCCGTTGAGGCCTCATCGCCCCCTACTACTCCCACCGCTAGCCAGGCCCTGCGGCGACGGCAGCCTCACACAGCAGCCGAACTAGTGAACCCATGTACTCCTCTCCGCGTGGGCATCCACTGCCGCATCTTCCCCGGCTCCGCGTCGTCCCGTTCCTAGGCCTCGCCATCGTCCACCGCCTTGGTGCTCTCGGCGCGGCGTGGTCAATGTGGTCAACGACATTCCATCGGAAGAGTACTGTACATGGAGAGGCTGACAGTTGGGTCCACGGCCACAGCCCAGCTTTTTTATGATTTGCCAAGTAAGTCGCTTTGCTAGGCCTGTTGGGCTGCAAATCTTTCAAGACGAGGAGAGCTTTCATTCGGCTGGCCGAGAAAATGGCCCATCAGTAATGAGAAATGGCCTGTACATTTTTAAAACACATCAAACCGGCAATTAGTTTCAAATATCTTTTTTTTCATTTCGAGATTTTAAATTACATTAATTTTTATGCGTGGAGAATTTGTTGGATTTTATATTTATATACATTTATTTTCAAAATCAGTTTGAATGTGAGTCGAAATTTCGGGATTAAAAACAGTTCGGACCGCATCGAAATATGCAAAATTTCGTATATTTTTTAACCGTGGCCACAATATGGGCTGTAATGCTAACAAAAAGAATATGGGCTCCAAAAAAACCTTAAGAATTAGCAAATGGGCTGTAGATTATTAGAAATAATGGCAGATGGGGTGTATGCTATTTTCCACAGATTTGAGGCTTTCCTAAAAAAAAGGTTGACGCACAAGCAGTGACTGTTGGATGTCCATCCAACGGCCGTCGTGCTTCTTCAATCTCTGCTCTTCCTGCTCCAGCCGCTCAAACAAGTGCCGGCGGGACTGCCTGCTCCCTCCTCCCCGCGGCCGGCTGTGCTGCCGCGCAGGCCTCACCGCCCCACCGTACTCCCATCGCTGGCCTAGCCGTCCCTCTACTCACCCACACCTGCTGTGATTCTCCGGCGATGTCAGACGAACCAGTAAACCCTCGTACAGTCGTACTCCCCTCCGAGTGGGAAACAACTACCGAGTCTTCCCTGCCTCCGTCTTGTTCCCTTCCTAGGCCTCGCCGTCGTCCACCGCCCTGGTGTTCTCGGCGCGGCATGGTCAACGTGGTCAAGGAACGGCTTCCATAGGATGGACTGTACGTGGAGAGGCTGACAGGTGGGTCCACGGCGGCCGCAAGGAAGTGCCTCCTTATTACACGAAACATATTTATTCCTCCACCTGATAGCAGGGACCCACCGGACGGGCCACCGTATTTCGCGAAAAAAACGTTTCCCCCCTGACTGCTGGGACCCACCAGCTACACCTTCGCACGGAAGGAAGTGCGTCCGGAAAAAAAATGATTCGACCCCCTGACCGCTGGGACCCACCAGCTACATCTTCGCACGCAAGGAAGTGCCTGACAGTCGGGACCCAGCTGGTCGAAGCGTACGTAGTGTTGTCATTCTGGTCGCGAACATGTATGTACATACTGGTCGTTGCAGAGGCGTGTACATGTCGTAGTAGAGGTGCGCACGTGTCGTAGTAGAGGCGCGCACGTAGCATGTACACGTACGTACAGCGGCTAGGGTGCAAGAAAGAAAATACGGCCACATATGTACATATGGGCGGGATCTCGAACGCCTACTCGCGCATATATACGTACGGTCGGGGCTCGTGTACATGGATGGGTCGAAACAGAGAAACAACGTCATCGTCGTGTTCATGGGGAGCCAACCGGCTAGGTCGGAACGGAATGTGTCATCGTGTTCATCTGGAGGGCTTGGACGGAACATGCGATTGAACGAGGCCCGGCGTACCGCGGAACGGAGGAAACAGCCTTGTGTTCAACCAGCCACGTTCGAAATGGGATCATGTTCATCGGGAGGGGCCTTGCGTACCGCAAAATGGAGGAAACGGACCTCCTACGGTCGAAACGGGGGTCCTGTTGATCGGGAGGGGTGTGGAGTACCGCAAAACGGACGAAACGGACTTGTGTTGGATCACTACGTTCGAAACGGGGGTCCTGTTCATCGGGAGGGGTGTGGCGTACCGCAAAACGGGACTCCACGGGATACTGTTCATTTTCACCGTCGACCTCCTCCAGCCTCCACGGGCTACTGTTCATCCACCGTCGACCTCCTCCAGCCTCCACCTGCGACTGTTCATCCACGGGCTCCTGTTCATCCAGCCTC
>NW_025225238.1:21669-26391 GCF_018294505.1 Triticum aestivum
AGAAACCCATAATTAACTGGAAGAGAGGCCCAAGTATATGCTCGTGGTCCCCTAAACATAAATAAGTAAATAAATAAATAAAGCTAAATGCTCATGCACTAGTTCTTTGGGAAAATAGGTACCCCAGTATTTCTTTTTGAAGAATACCAAAGCTAGGCCTATTTGTTTTCTCTGAATTACTGGGCTGCAAATCTTTCAAGACAAGGAGGGATGCATTCCGGCCTGGCCGAAGAGTATGGTCAATGTCTGTTAAAAGTAGTATCAAAAGGGGTTGAAAATTCTAAAAAAATTTATAGCAAATGGGATATTAGTTTCTTTTTTTGTTTTTGTTCTTCACTGATATCGTATACATATTTCATTGGATTTAACATGACATAATACTAATTTAATTTTAAATTTGTTTTAGTATGGCTATTAATTTTTGGATTAAGACTATTTCTTTCCCCAGCAAAAATTTGCGAATTTTCAAAATTTCCCACATATTTAGTTAATTTTTTGACCCTGGTACTGACCAGAAAATGGCCAGCAATTCTAAAAATGGAAAACGGGCTGCAATAAATTCCATATGAATTAGAAAATGAGTAAAGATTATAAAAATAATAGCAAATGGGTTGTACACGCCACAAATTTCGAGGCTGACTTGTTTACACAAGGCTTTGTTAGTGAACACACGATTCTAGTAGCAGTGACTGTTGGATGTCCATCCAACGGCCGACATGCTCTTCAATCTCTGATCTTCCTGCTCCAGCCGCCTAAACTAGCGTCGGCGGGACTGTCTGCTCCCACCTCTTGTGGCCCGCTGTGATGCCGCGCAGGCTTCCCCGGCCCACCCTACTCTCTCCGCTGGCCTGGCCGCATGCAATCAACTGCCTCCTTATTACGCGAAAAAAATGATTCCTCCCACTGACATCTGGGGCTCACCGGTTGGGAGGCTGACCTGTGGGCCTACTAAGTTGACGCATACGCATGGCTTGTCAACTTAGTTGACAAACGATTCTAGCAGTAGTAACCATTGGATTTGAATCAAACAGTCCTGCTGCTTCTTCAATCGCTGCTTTTCTTGCACCAGCTACCCAAACCAATGCCGGGGAGACCGCCAGCTCCTGCCTCCAGTGGCCGACTGTGCTTCCGTTGAGGCCTCATCGCCCCCTACTACTCCCACCGCTAGCCAGGCCCTGCGGCGACGGCAGCCTCACACAGCAGCCGAACTAGTGAACCCATGTACTCCTCTCCGCGTGGGCATCCACTGCCGCATCTTCCCCGGCTCCGCGTCGTCCCGTTCCTAGGCCTCGCCATCGTCCACCGCCTTGGTGCTCTCGGCGCGGCGTGGTCAATGTGGTCAACGACATTCCATCGGAAGAGTACTGTACATGGAGAGGCTGACAGTTGGGTCCATGGCCACAGCCCAGCTTTTTTATGATTTGCCAAGTAAGTCGCTTTGCTAGGCCTTTTGGGCTGCAAATCTTTCAAGACGAGGAGAGCTTTCATTCGGCTGGCCGAGAAAATGGCAATTAGTTTCAAATATCTTTTTTTTCATTTCGAGATTTTAAATTACATTAATTTTTATGCGTGGAGAATTTGTTGGATTTTATATTTATATACATTTATTTTCAAAATCAGTTTGAATGTGAGTCGAAATTTCGGGATTAAAAACAGTTCGGACCGCATCGAAATATGCAAAATTTCGTATATTTTTTAACCGTGGCCACAATATGGGCTGTAATGCTAACAAAAAGAATATGGGCTCCAAAAAAACCTTAAGAATTAGCAAATGGGCTGTAGATTATTAGAAATAATGGCAGATGGGGTGTATGCTATTTTCCACAGATTTGAGGCTTTCCTAAAAAAAGGTTGACGCACAAGCAGTGACTGTTGGATGTCCATCCAACGGCCGTCGTGCTTCTTCAATCTCTGCTCTTCCTGCTCCAGCCGCTCAAACAAGTGCCGGCGGGACTGCCTGCTCCCTCCTCCCCGCGGCCGGCTGTGCTGCCGCGCAGGCCTCACCGCCCCACCGTACTCCCATCGCTGGCCTAGCCGTCCCTCTACTCACCCACACCTGCTGTGATTCTCCGGCGATGTCAGACGAACCAGTAAACCCTCGTACAGTCGTACTCCCCTCCGAGTGGGAAACAACTGCCGAGTCTTCCCTGCCTCCGTCTTGTTCCCTTCCTAGGCCTCGCCGTCGTCCACCGCCCTGGTGTTCTCGGCGCGGCATGGTCAACGTGGTCAAGGAACGGCTTCCATAGGATGGACTGTACGTGGAGAGGCTGACAGGTGGGTCCACGGCGGCCGCAAGGAAGTGCCTCCTTATTACACGAAACATATTTATTCCTCCACCTGATAGCAGGGACCCACCGGACGGGCCACCGTATTTCGTGAAAAAAACGTTTCCCCCCTGACTGCTGGGACCCACCAGCTACACCTTCGCACGGAAGGAAGTGCGTCCGGAAAAAAATGATTCGACCCCCTGACTGCTGGGACCCACCAGCTACATCTTCGCACGCAAGGAAGTGCCTGACAGTCGGGACCCAGCTGGTCGAAGCGTACGTAGTGTTGTCATTCTGGTCGCGAACATGTATGTACATACTGGTCGTTGCAGAGGCGTGCACATGTCGTAGTAGAGGTGCGCACGTGTCGTAGTAGAGGCGCGCACGTAGCATGTACACGTACGTACAGCGGCTAGGGTGCAAGAAAGAAAATACGGCCACATATGTACATATGGGCGGGATCTCGAACGCCTACTCGCGCATATATACGTACGGTCGGGGCTCGTGTACATGGATGGGTCGAAACAGAGAAACAACGTCGTCGTCGTGTTCATGGGGAGCCAACCGGCTAGGTCGGAACGGAATGTGTCATCGTGTTCATCTGGAGGGCTTGGACGGAACATGCGATTGAACGAGGCCCGGCGTACCGCGGAACGGAGGAAACAGCCTTGTGTTCAACCAGCCACGTTCGAAATGGGATCATGTTCATCGGGAGGGGCCTTGCGTACCGCAAAATGGAGGAAACGGACCTCCTACGGTCGAAACGGGGGTCCTGTTGATCGGGAGGGGTGTGGAGTACCGCAAAACAGACGAAACGGACGAAACGGACTTGTGTTGGAGCACTACGTTCGAAACGGGGGTCCTGTTCATCGGGAGGGGTGTGGCGTACCGCAAAACGGGACTCCACGGGATACTGTTCATTTTCACCGTCGACCTCCTCCAGCCTCCACGGGCTACTGTTCATCCACCGTCGACCTCCTCCAGCCTCCACCTGCGACTGTTCATCCACGGGCTCCTGTTCATCCAGCCTCCACCGCGCGCTACTCCACCAGCCACTGTTCAACTACCCCTCTCCACGGGATCCTGTTCAACCACCCCTCCCCGAGTACTGTTCATCCACCCCTCCACCGTCTACTATTCATCCATCCCTCCATGGGGTCGTCCTGTTCATCCAGCCCTCCACGGGGTCCTGTTCATCCAGCCCCAACCGGCTCGATCAATCGGGGTCCTGTTCATCCAGAGGCAACGCCACGGGTCCTGTTCATCCACTCCCACCGCTCACTGTTCATCCACCCCCCCCCCCCACCGCAACGCTCACTGTTCATCCAAAGAGGCAGCATCGATCGGCTTCAGTTAGCAGCAGTAGTGAAGGAATCGCTCGATCAGGTTCAGTTAACAGCCATCGATCGATCGCTCGGGTTCAGTAACGCGTAGCCTGCAGTGCAATCGCTCGGGTTAAGTTAGAGCCCAACGCCTCGCTCGGGTTTAGTTAGAGCCAACGCCTCGCACACACGCGGGTACATGTATGAGAGAAACGCGCATCGCTCGGCCCCCGACCACCCACCGTAACCGGGAACTCCCCGAAATTTTCCTCGCCCTCGCTTCCACCATGGTTTTTTCCATCATGGACGGCCCAAAGAATGTCATGCAGCTGCGTCTCCGGCCCGCCCAGGACGAAAAGCCCATTTTCTGTCATGATTTTTTTTCATAGAAGTAGGAGCCCACCACATCTATGATGATACGGGGTTTTGTCACAATTATCGTCATAGAAGTGTCATATGTATGACAGAAAAAAATTTCGTTCGGCCCAAAATGTCACGGATGTGTCTTTTTTTGTAGTGAATTTTGCATTTTGAATACAGATAAACTATGGAGTTCAAATAAGTTCAAAAAAATGAAATCCCTATGTAACAGATGAGTTTCTGTATGAAACCCTGATACTTCGAAAGAGATTGTCTGTTTTGTACACAAAGTGCATCCAGTTTTTGCCGCAAGCCTCTGTACTTTGTCGCACATGCTATGTGGGTGAAATGATGATACCATGCCAACTTGGAACCTTTTCAGAGTTCATTTCAAATGCTTTTCAATTTTATGGTCTTATAGCTCAAAATAATGAGTAAATGCATGAAAAATAACAAATGAAGTCAGAAAGGGTTGTAAATTGATGATGTGGCGTTGAATGGTGCATTTTGAACACAGATAAACTATGGAGTTCAAATAAGTTCACAAAAATGAAATCCCTTTGTAACAGACGAGTTTCCGTATGAAACCCCCATACTTCGAAAGAGATTGTCTGTTTTGTACACGAAGTGCATCCAGTTTTTGCCGTAAGCCTCTATACTTTCTCGCACATGCTATGTGGGTGAAATGATGTTACCATGCCAACTTGGAACCTTTTCAGAGTTCATTGCAAATGATTTTCAATTTCATGGTCTTATAGCTCAAAATAATGAGT
>NW_025225238.1:26401-29445 GCF_018294505.1 Triticum aestivum
CCCTCCACGGGGTCCTGTTCATCCAGCCCCAACCGGCTCGATCAATCGGGGTCCTGTTCATCCAGAGGCAACGCCACGGGTCCTGTTCATCCACTCCCACCGCTCACTGTTCATCCACCCCCCCCCCCCACCGCAACGCTCACTGTTCATCCAAAGAGGCAGCATCGATCGGCTTCAGTTAGCAGCAGTAGTGAAGGAATCGCTCGATCAGGTTCAGTTAACAGCCATCGATCGATCGCTCGGGTTCAGTAACGCGTAGCCTGCAGTGCAATCGCTCGGGTTAAGTTAGAGCCCAACGCCTCGCTCGGGTTTAGTTAGAGCCAACGCCTCGCACACACGCGGGTACATGTATGAGAGAAACGCGCATCGCTCGGCCCCCGACCACCCACCGTAACCGGGAACTCCCCGAAATTTTCCTCGCCCTCGCTTCCACCATGGTTTTTTCCATCATGGACGGCCCAAAGAATGTCATGCAGCTGCGTCTCCGGCCCGCCCAGGACGAAAAGCCCATTTTCTGTCATGATTTTTTTTCATAGAAGTAGGAGCCCACCACATCTATGATGATACGGGGTTTTGTCACAATTATCGTCATAGAAGTGCCATATGTATGACAGAAAAAAATTTCGTTCGGCCCAAAATGTCACGGATGTGTCTTTTTTTGTAGTGAATTTTGCATTTTGAATACAGATAAACTATGGAGTTCAAATAAGTTCAAAAAAATGAAATCCCTATGTAACAGATGAGTTTCTGTATGAAACCCTGATACTTCGAAAGAGATTGTCTGTTTTGTACACAAAGTGCATCCAGTTTTTGCCGTAAGCCTCTGTACTTTGTCGCACATGCTATGTGGGTGAAATGATGATACCATGCCAACTTGGAACCTTTTCAGAGTTCATTTCAAATGCTTTTCAATTTTATGGTCTTATAGCTCAAAATAATGAGTAAATGCATGAAAAATAACAAATGAAGTCAGAAAGGGTTGTAAATTGATGATGTGGCGTTGAATGGTGCATTTTGAACACAGATAAACTATGGAGTTCAAATAAGTTCACAAAAATGAAATCCCTTTGTAACAGACGAGTTTCCGTATGAAACCCCGATACTTCGAAAGAGATTGTCTATTTTGTACACGAAGTGCATCCAGTTTTTGCCGTAAGCCTCTATACTTTCTCGCACATGCTATGTGGGTGAAATGATGTTACCATGCCAACTTGGAACCTTTTCAGAGTTCATTGCAAATGATTTTCAATTTCATGGTCTTATAGCTCAAAATAATGAGTAGCATGAAAATTAACAAATGAAGTCAGAAAGGGTTGTCAATTGATGATGTGGCTTTGAATGGTGCATTTTGAACACAGATAAACTATGGAGTTCAAATAAGTTCAAAAAATGAAATCCCTTTGTAACAGATGAGTTTCCATATGAAACCCTGATACTTCGAAAGAGATTGTCTGTTTTGTACACGAAGTGCATCGAGTTTTTTCCGTAAGCCTCTGTACTTTCTCGCACATGCTATGTGGGTGAAATGATGATACCATGCCAACTTGGAACCTTTTCAGAGTTCATTGCAAATGCTTTTCAATTTCATGGTCTTATAGCTCAAAATAATGAGTAAATGCATGAAAAATAACAAATGAAGTCAGAAAGGGATGTAAATTGATGATGTGGCTTTGAATGGTGCATTTTGAACACAATTAAACTATGGAGTTCAAATAAGTTGAAAAAAAAGAAATCCCTTTGTAATAGACGAGTTTCCGTATGAACCCTGATACTTCAAAAGAGATTGTCTGTTTTCTACACGAATTGCATCCAGTTTTTGTCGTAAGCCTCTGTACTTTCTCGCACATGCTATGTTGGTGAAATGATGTTACCATGCCAACTTGGAACCTTTTCAGAGTTTATTTCAAATGCTTTTCAATTTCATGGTCTTATAGCTCAAAATAATCAGTAAATGCATGAAAAATAACAAATGAAGTCAGAGACAAAATAAAATAACATAAATAAGTAATTTGAAACAAAATAATATAAAATTTAATAAAATAGATAAGTAGAAACAAAATAAAATAAACTTTAATAACATAAATAAAATTTATGAAACTAAAATTATCAAAGTATTTTCTATTCAAAACATTATAAGCAACCTCTAGTATTATTGAAACTAAAATTATATAAAATTGACACAACTAAAATTATCAAAGTATTTTCTGTTCAAAATCATTAAAAGCAAAAAGAATTATCATAAAATAAAATTAATAAGTAATTCTAAACAAAATAAAATAAAATAAATAACTATTTTGTTGTAAGTAGAAACAAAACAAAATAAATAAAGCAAAAAAGAAAACAAAAAAACTGGGAAAAAATAAAAAAATTGCCACCAACTCGGCCACCATGGCCTGAATACGAATAGAAACCCATCCATGGGCTAGGATTGAGGCCCGTAGAAGGCCCAGAAGGCCCATCAGGCATAGCTGTAATAATTAGGCCCGTAAGCCTAGAATGGAGAGGAACTCGAGAGGGGTGCGGCAATGGGGCTTATAAACCACTACGCGCCCCTCTCAACTAGCGAGGTGGGACTAAACTTTGGCCGCGACGCGGGCAGCACAGGAGCCTTTGGTCCCGGTTGGTGGCACCAACCGGGACTAAAGGGAGTGCATTGGTACCGATTTGTGGCACCAACCAGTACCAATGCCCCCCCTATAGTCCCGGTTGGTGCCACCAACTGGGACCAAAGGCCTCTGCTTCCCGCCCTTTGGGCTGCTGAAAAGAGAGCTTTGGTCCCGGTTGGTGGCACCAACCGGGACTAAAGGGTGGCATTGGTCCCGGTTGGTGCCAAGAACCGGGACCAAAGCCTTTGCTATATAAGAAACACCTAGCAGTTTCCGCAAAAATCACTTCTTCTCCGCCCGACGCCCCCACTCTGCTCCTCGTCGCCGTCGCCGCCGAGCCCTGCCCCGACGCCGTCGCCGCTTAGCCCTGCCCCGATGCCGTCGCCCGCGCCCTCGCCCGACGCCCTCGCCCGACGCCCTCGCCGCTCACCGCCCTGC
>NW_025225238.1:30497-32706 GCF_018294505.1 Triticum aestivum
TATATATATATACCCCCTCCCCGGGAGCACCCCCGCCCCGACCCTCTCGTTCGACCAGAACTCTCGAGGACACCCAAACCCTAGAAAAAAACGATGTTGGTCTCCTACCCCCTCCCGCCGCGCCCCTACCCGACAAACTCTCTCGAGGCCACCCAAATTTACCAAGTTAAAAGAGCATTGTCGTCGAGGCCACCCCAAACCCTTGAGGCATTGTCGAGGCCACCCCAAACCCTAGAGAAGCACCATCTAGGCCACTAATATGATTCCTTATTGTGATTAGCTAGCTAGTTCTATGTTTGCCACTAATATATATCCATCTGTCATGTTTGAATAATAATATACGTGTTCTAAATATTTGCAGAAACTATGGGGCACCCCCGAGACGAAGCAACAGAAGTGATGTTGGGGGACATAATCACAAAAGGAAGTGATGTCGTTGCGTCGTTTATCAATGACACTGATGGTCTGGAAGGACGGGGTAGTGAAGAAGGCTATGATTATGATGGCTCCGGTGACCCATTAATGCCGATACAAGAAGAGGGCTATGATTATGATGGCTCCGGTGACCCAATGAAGTTACAAGAAGGAGACCGTGATGACGGCTCCAGTGACTGAACCGAGTCCGGCCACCTATATATATTACTTAAGCCCGTGTTGACTAGCTAATTGATGCATTCATTGTTTTCATATGTACACATATTAATTAACTCTCATCTCTCTTCTTTTCTCTAGCCCTCCGGATCGAGCACAACTTCGGTAAAGAAACAAGGCCCGAAGAAAAAGTTGCGCTCGGATGAAAGGTTTTAGATCACAGCAATCGTGCGCGATGGCAAGCCGATTGAACCCATCCGGACAAGGGATGCATTTCGTGCTCAGTGCGGGGTTCTTGTTAGGGACGAGATCCCGATCAGTATCCACCAATGGTTAAAGCCTAAGAAAGAAGACCCTGAGGTGTCTGATGTCTCCGATATGCAGAAAGAAGATCTTTGGACAATGCTTAAGGAAAATTTCACCCTACCGCCAGAGAAGGCCAATTAAAGAGCAATTGATAAAGTCTCATGCTCTTCAAAAGATGGCAGAACTATTCAGGAGGTGGAAGAATGAGCTAAAAACAGAGTTTGTCGGCGAAGAAAAGACACCAGAATTCATCGGAAAGTATGAGAAGAGCAGAGATCATTGGCCCGCATTTGTGGCCCACAAGACATCGGAAAAGAGTAAGAAGATGTCAGCGACAAACAAGATAAATGCTGCGAAGAATAAGAATCACCATCGCACGGGGTCAGGTGGCTACCTCAAAGCCCGACCTTTGTGGGACAAGGCTGAGAATGACCTGATTGCTAAAGGAGTCGAACCAGAGACATTGAACTAGCCAGACCGTTGCCGGACTTGGTTCTTCGGGGTTGGCGAAACCTTGGACCCTGTATCAGGGAAGTGCGTTTGGACGGAAGGGCAACTGCGAATACCCGTCAGGAGGCTTCAGGAGTATATCGAGAAAGCGCAACAAGGGACGTTCGTTCCAAACAGAGAGAAGGACGAGCTCACAATGGCCCTCGGGAATCCTGAGCACCCTGGACGGACACGAGGCATGCCAGGCTCCGTTCCATGGAAGGCTGGGTTTCCGGACGCAGGGGGTTACAAAAGCCAGGAGAGGAGGAAGAAAGTGGAGCATTGCCAACTACAGGCGCTGCACAAAAGGGTACAAGGGCTAGAGGAACGAGAAGCAGATCGCAGCAAATGACCTGCGGAAGCTTCCCTTGAAGCTACCCCGCCATCTCAGCGGAGAAGCAGCATGGCTTCCACCGAGCAGACTCAACAGCTGGACCCTGTCTTCACGGCTCCTGCTAGCTACCCCATGGATGCTATCACGGATTCTCAACATTGCCACCTTATGGCGCGATGGATGATATTGAAAGTGAAGGCGGTTGTTGGCTCTGTTTTACCTACTGGACCTGGCACAACCTACCACAGCCGGTCGATTCCAGAAGGATATGCTAGGGTGATGGTGGATCAAATAACGGACGGATTTGAGGACCTTTTGCTTGACCACCCTACGTGTGAAGGGGAGATTCGGCTGGGTTCTTCTCTGAAGACTCCATGCCTATGGCGGAAGGAGCTCATCAACCTTCTGAACTGGACGCCTCCGCCTCCTCCTCCTCCTCCGGCGAGTCAGGGCACTCCGCCTCCTCCTCCGCCTCCTCCGGCGAGTGAT
>NW_025225238.1:32716-33293 GCF_018294505.1 Triticum aestivum
CCCGACGCCGTCGCCGTCGCCACTTGCCGCCCTGCCCCGACGAGCGTCGCCCTGCTCCGCCCCCTTTGTCGTCGTCGCCCCAGTGCGCCCCCTGCCCCATCGCCGACCCCGCGCCCCTGCCCCTCCTCACCTTGGTCTGGCCGGCGCCCCTGCCTCTCCTTTTAATATATGTGTTTTTTTTCATATATATGATAATATATATGATTGTTATCATAATTGTTTTTGTTCATATATATGATGTTTTTTTAAAGAATATGATGTTTTTTTTCAGATTATATGTATATGATTTTTTTATAGAATATGATGTTTTGCTTTTTCATAAAAATGTATATATGTTTGTATGTTCTCTGTGTATATATGTTCATATATGCAAAAGTTAGATTTAGTACATTTTAGGTTAGTTTCATTTTTAGAGAAGTTTTATATATCTAGCTAGGAAAGGAAGAAGAAGAAAAAGAATGAGAGGAAAAAGGAAAATAAGAAGAGGAAGAAAGGAGAAGAAGAGGAGAGGAAGAAATAAGAAGATGAAAAAATAAGAAAAAGAAGAGGAGAAGAAGAAAGGAATAGAGAAGAAGAA
>NW_025225238.1:33981-47497 GCF_018294505.1 Triticum aestivum
TATATATATATACCCCCTCCCCGGGAGCACCCCCGCCCCGACCCTCTCGTTCGACCAGAACTCTCGAGGACACCCAAACCCTAGAAAAAAACGATGTTGGTCTCCTACCCCCTCCCGCCGCGCCCCTACCCGACAAACTCTCTCGAGGCCACCCAAATTTACCAAGTTAAAAGAGCATTGTCGTCGAGGCCACCCCAAACCCTTGAAGCATTGTCGAGGCCACCCCAAACCCTAGAGAAGCACCAGCTAGGCCACCAATATGATTCCTTATTGTGATTAGCTAGCTAGTTCTATGTTTGCCACTAATATATATCCATCTGTCATGTTTGAATAATAATATACATGTTCTAAATATTTGCAGAAACTATGGGGCACCCCCGAGACGAAGCAACAGAAGTGATGTTGGGGGACATAATCACAAAAGGAAGTGATGTCGTTGCGTCGTTTATCAATGACACTGATGGTCTGGAAGGACGGGGTAGTGAAGAAGGCTATGATTATGATGGCTCCGGTGACCCATTAATGCCGATACAAGAAGAGGGCTATGATTATGATGGCTCCGGTGACCCAATGAAGTTACAAGAAGGAGACCGTGATGACGGCTCCAGTGACTGAACCGAGTCCGGCCACCTATATATATTACTTAAGCCCGTGTTGACTAGCTAATTGATGCATTCATTGTTTTCATATGTACACATATTAATTAACTCTCGTCTCTCTTCTTTTCTCTAGCCCTCCGGATCGAGCACAACTTCGGTAAAGAAACAAGGCCCGAAGAAAAAGTTGCGCTCGGATGAAAGGTTTTAGATCACAGCAATCGTGCGCGATGGCAAGCCGATTGAACCCATCCGGACAAGGGATGCATTTCGTGCTCAGTGCGGGGTTCTTGTTAGGGACGAGATCCCGATCAGTATCCACCAATGGTTAAAGCCTAAGAAAGAAGACCCTGAGGTGTCTGATGTCTCCGATATGCAGAAAGAAGATCTTTGGACAATTCTTAAGGAAAATTTCACCCTACCGCCAGAGAAGGCCAATTAAAGAGCAATTGATAAAGTCTCATGCTCTTCAGAAGATGGCAGAACTATTCAGGAGGTGGAAGAATGAGCTAAAAACAGAGTTTGTCGACGAAGAAAAGACACCAGAATTCATCGGAAAGTATGAGAAGAGCAGAGATCATTGGCCCGCATTTGTGGCCCACAAGACATCGGAAAAGAGTAAGAAGATGTCAGCGACAAACAAGATAAATGCTGCGAAGAATAAGAATCATCATTGCACGGGGTCAGGTGGCTACCTCAAAGCCCTACCTTTGTGGGACAAGGCTGAGAATGACCTGATTGCTAAAGGAGTCGAACCAGAGACATTGAACTAGCCAGACCGTTGCCGGACTTGGTTCTTCGGGGTTGGCGAAA
Organism: Triticum aestivum; assembly: GCF_018294505.1. Taxonomy (NCBI): domain Eukaryota; kingdom Viridiplantae; phylum Streptophyta; class Magnoliopsida; order Poales; family Poaceae; genus Triticum; species Triticum aestivum. The sequence goes on from NW_025225238.1 coordinate 35,391, forward strand.
CCTTGGACCCTGTATCAGGGAAGTGCGTTTGGACGGAAGGGCAACTGCGAATACCCGTCAGGAGGCTTCAGGAGTATATCGAGAAAGCGCAACAAGGGACGTTCGTTCCAAACAGAGAGAAGGACGAGCTCACAATGGCCCTCGGGAATCCTGAGCACCCTGGACGGACACGAGGCATGCCAGGCTCCGTTCCATGGAAGGCTGGGTTTCCGGACGCAGGGGGTTACAAAAGCCAGGAGAGGAGGAAGAAAGTGGAGCATTGCCAAGTACAGGCGCTGCACAAAAGGGTACAAGGGCTAGAGGAACGAGAAGCAGATCGCAGCAAATGACCTGCGGAAGCTTCCCTTGAAGCTACCCCGCCATCTCAGCGGAGAAGCAGCATGGCTTCCACCGAGCAGACTCAACAGCTGGACCCTGTCTTCACGGCTCCTGCTAGCTACCCCATGGATGCTATCACGGATTCTCAACATTGCCACCTTATGGCGCGATGGATGATATTGAAAGTGAAGGCGGTTGTTGGCTCTGTTTTACCTACTGGACCTGGCACAACCTACCACAGCCGGTCGATTCCAGAAGGATATGCTAGGGTGATGGTGGATCAAATAACGGACGGATTTGAGGACCTTTTGCTTGACCACCCTACGTGTGAAGGGGAGATTCGGCTGGGTTCTTCTCTGAAGACTCCATGCCTATGGCGGAAGGAGCTCATCAACCTTCTGAACTGGACGCCTCCGCCTCCTCCTCCTCCTCCGGCGAGTCAGGGCACTCCGCCTCCTCCTCCGCCTCCTCCGGCGAGTGATTAGGGCACTCAGCCTCCTTCTCCAGCGCGTGGCGGCACTTCCCTCCTTCTCCGCCTGTGCCGACGCGCCCGAGCAGCCATCCTCCTCCTTCTCCGCCTCGTCAACAAGGGCGAAAGAGACCCGCCGCAGCTCCGGCTGCTCCGGCGTGTTGTCCTTCTCCTCCGCCTCGTAAGAAAGGAAAGACAGGCCCAACCGCTCCGTCTGCTCCGGCATCTAGCAGTACAGCCAGAGGCAGGCAATACAGATACGGTCCTTCTCTGAAGACTCCAGAGAAGTTACCATACGAGAGGAGCCACAATAAAAATGCGAAGATCGTGCAAGCCGAAGTGACCAACTTCTTTGAAGGGGTGAAAGAAAAGAAAAATCCACCTCCGGAGGAGAAGATAGATCCGGTAAAAGCGAAGCGTACTCTGGCTGCCCTGAACAAACCACCAAAGTCTCCGGTGAAAGACAACTATGAGCGCATTCTTACAAAGTCATTTATCGAAGCGGAGCGGTCGAGAAGTACTATCAGTGGTCAAAGGTTAGCAGAACGACTAGCTAGGAAAAAAGTTGCCCAGCTCGGCGAACAAGCGAACCAATCATTGCCCCTGCTCAAGGTTTCTAGCATCGCCGTGAATCATCCGGGCGGGACAATGGTGCCCGGTTATAACGATCTTGGAGATTACCTTCCCGACGATGCACATTTTGATATAATGGAGGTAGACGAACACAAATAAGAGTACGGGAAGCCTCTCGTCAAAGATGAAAGATCTCTAACACCGATGATGCGAAGATTCCATGATTGGTATATGAAAAGCTGCAGAGAGTCTGAGGGGAGTAATATTTTGACGCTGAGAGTTAGAGCGAAGCATGACCTCGTTGGAATTGAACTGTTGAATGTTCCATTTGAGGAGTTCTTTGAGTTTTTCAATCTAAAGGCCCTCGATAAGTTAATGATCACTTGCTACTACCTGTAAGTAGTTCTACTTCTGTCATTAAGTGTCTATATATAGGTCAGCTCTTTCATTGCATGGATTTTTAATTATCCTCACTATATTATGTAGATTGAAGATCGCCGAATTAAAGAAAAGACAAATTGGTGATATTGGGTTCATTAAGACAAATCTCATAGATCGCCGAATTGAAGAAAAGATACCGAGGCCAAGCTGCTACAATGGTTTGTATTAAATCAAAACAAAGCTATAATACTCTTCCCTTACGAATTCAAGTGAGTGTTACTGTCTTGTGCATATTCGGTTTCCCTTATTGGTCGAGGTTATAGTAATGTAATTGATGAGTTATGCATGCGTGCATAACTTCCACTATATTCTCCTAGAGATTAAGCTTGACCAGGGACTAGTAACCGTCTTAGACTCGAGACGAAAAGATCCCAAGGAGTATGCGGACATGACTGCAATTCTAGAGAAGTAAGTTAAATCGATCATTATCGCACCATATCGGCAACTTTAATTTGTTCATTTCCTGATATCAAGTAATTGTTTTCTTTGTCTGGCAGGGTTTGGAATAAATTCACCTCAAAAACTCCGGGACTGCCGAAGAAGCTGCAATTTAGACACCCGAAAGTAAGTACTATAGTAGCATATATGTTCCACGCATCTCCTAGTGATTCAAGCGCTAGTTTCATCAATACCATTTAGCATGCTTACTAATTATCAGTTTGATTGACCTCTATTTCTTGTAAAATGGTTGTGGCTGGAACAAGGGAATAATTACTGTGGATACTACATTTGCGAGTCCATCCGCCACATGACCTGTGAGCGGGGCTACTCCGACAAACAATATGAAGTGCGTAAATAATAATATTAAGAATTTTATTTTATTACCATAATTTGTGTTCAGTTTCATTAATTCATATATATGTATTGACCCCCTTCTTCAAATTAGATATTTCGGATGCAGGATGAACTCCTACCACCAGATCGTATGCGAGGAATTCAACAGGAATTGGCAGCATTCTTTCTTGACCATGTGATCGCTAAAGACGAAGAATACCATGTGGACCCTGGTCAGTTCATTTTTAATTAGGAGATTATATTGTAAGAAATACTTATATTGTAATGTAGCCAGTAGTGTCGGATAGATATACGAGTACTTGTTGTTCGACCAATCTCTCAGAGAAGGAGAGGTGGTCGATATCACTTCTCTGTCTATGCATGTGTTCATGACGATCTTCTGTTTCCTTCATTTGCTTACTAGCTAGTGTGTCTAGTCCTCTCTATACGTATAGTACATAGCGTCGACCAAGCACGGAGATAAGAGAGGACACTTCTTTGTATTAATTAGCTAGCTAACACAATATATCAAACACCTAAATTAGCCCCCTAAAACCCCCTAAACCGACCCCCTTTAAAAAAACAAAAAACCCAGCACCTGAAATGTTGACGCGTGGATGCCTATTGGTCCCGGTTGGTGCCTCCAACCGGGACCAAAGGGCCTCCTGCCTGGGCTCGCCGCACCGATCACGTTGAGGCCCATCTGTCCCGGTTCGTGTAAGAACCGGGAATAAAGGCCAAGCGCATTAGTAACGACCTATTAGTCCCGGTTCCAGAACCGGGACTAAAGGCCCTTACGAACCGGGACGAAAGGCCCTTTTTCTACTAGTGGTAGCAGCATGTTATCGTTTCCAAGTGACATATATGTATTTCTATCAACATTTCTACCAAAATATAATAGGGTTAGCTTCCAACAAAACAAATATTTGTATATATCACATTGATTCCAACAGAGAATGGAATTGCTTCTAAAGGAAAATAGTATTTGCTTGATGATCACAATTTGGTTCCATATACAACACAAATAGGTTACATGGTTAGGTTGTTCCGATACTGCCACTTGGTCCACCACAATAGTGCGGCGCAGGCACGGGGGACACACTAGCGAGACCATGTAAGCAACGCTTGCAAGGGTTGATATGTGTTGAACATGGGCACCGCCATGTGGTCGGATGTTTCCAAGGAGGAATATCTAGTAGATCAGAGGGTGGCCGCGAGCAACGACGATGAGGTTGACGAGGAAGAATATGGGCTTGTTGTTGACCTCGGCACCAACGTACTGCTTGTAGCGCAATTAACACGTTTGTGGTAAATCATCTTTTCTGAGTAAAAAAAGAAAACAAATACACCTTCTCTTCCTAAATATAAGATGTTTTGGCAGTTTAATTTAAGCTGCCAAAATATCTTATATTTAGAAATAGAGCTAGTACCTTTGAAGCTTGTATTTCGGTTGCACTAAGAAAGTAAAGTTCTGAGGTTTCTTGGGTCTGAAAGAGCCCGAGGAGCTCTTGCAGCTCGGCCCTGATGAGCAGTGGGTCGGCCTGCGTGTCCAGCATGCTCTGGGCCTCCTCTAGCTTGTCCTGGGCGTCGGGCAAGTGCTAGCTAGTAAGTGTAATGTATGGTCAGCAACTGTGACAAGCTAACTACTTTCACCAATTAAGTACGCATTAGATGGTGAGAGATCGCACATGTGGTCATTACAATAGCATGGCACCAGGAGCATCTTGCAGACCAACTCATCATTTGGTAGCTCGTCAATACTTGATTAGGAAGGAACCAAGGAGATTAGGTAGATAATAAAGTCTTAAGCATGTGCGTACTTGTTGATCCCCCTCCGGTTAAGCCCCAGCTTGTTCCAGATCTCCATCCCATGATTGTAGTTTCGCAGCAACGAGCAACGTACTGGCCGGGCCAGCAGACTGTGTTCAAGTTTTTTGCAGAATCCGCATCTACAACACAACACAACAAAGAGCCTCGTCTTTTGTTATATGAAGCATTGCGCTTGCTCGATTGGATGGAGTGGTACCATGGAGTCACACACATGCATAATATTTGTTGGTACTGGTTTGTAGATTGCAAGCTTGAATCCCCAACATGGTATCAACAATCAAAAAATATTAACCAGAACTATGCATAAATCTCTTTCCCGTTAGTTTAATTTTGGTTTCATCAGTAAGCAATCATACCAATACCATACGAAGGCTAGCTGGTACAGAGGGGTCGTATTGACTGTGATCTAGAAGCTAATTAACACATTTAGCTGGATGGTATATTCTCTATAACACTAAGCTCCTTAGTTTTAAAAGGCCCACATTCAATTGAGGTCTACAATTAAAATTGGGTCACCCGATTTTGATCGGGTCAACAATTTTTAAAGCTCTCACATTCAATTCTTTTAACTACTCCTTCTCTCTCAATTTACAAGGCGTGCGCGTACCCCTAGGTCGTCAATTTGACCAACCTAACACAAGTAATATATTACAAAAATATACCAATATAAACTTCAGATGTTCTATTTTCAAAAGACATAATTTTTGTGTTATATAGTTTATATTAGGGTGATCAAATTGGCAACCTAGGTATATGCGTAGGACTTGTAAATTGAGACGAAGGGAGTATATATTATGCTTCCTAATTTTTAAGACCTCACAATTTATTGAGATATTCAATTTAGAATTAGGCCAACCAATTTTGACCGGGTCAACACTTCCTCAAGCTAACACATTCAAGTCTTTTAATTCACTATGTTCCCTATTTAAACTGAAGTATCAAATGAAATCTGCAACTATCGGGACTTGAGGTTTGAACTTCTCGCTCCATCCACTTGCTCCAAAAATATATCAACGGATTTTCAAAAAAAAAATATACATATATATATCAACGGACATCTAGGCAAGTCCCGTGTTTTTTTTTTGAGATCCAAGTCCGGTGGATTTTATCTGTACAAGTTCGTACGATGATTTTACTACTGGATGTTTGGCATGTTTCAGAGGATGCAGTGTCCAGTTTCAGTTACTTTCAAGAGGCTGGCTCGAGAATGTTCTAAGAAAAAAACTCTGACTCCTAATCACTTATGATTGATAGCCACCAACACAAGCAAGACCTAATTATGTTCCGTGATTAATCAGCAGGTCGACACCCTCCACTCCACCACTGATTTCTGGCGCTCGTCCGTACGTTGAGGAAGCTCACAGGAAGGAGAGGTTCAGTTTACAGAGAGGACAGGCAGGACCAGAGATCGATCGAATCATTTCATTAGCCTCTTATAATCACCAAATTACACTAACGACGACCTCAAATGCAGATCTAGATAGCCGTCTCTTTTTGTAGTGTAGAGAACAATACTTACCATTCCTATTATATGATCAATTACCATTAACTAGTACACTAACTGTCAGATTCATCCCCCGGAGAAAAAAAAGTTAGATCCATGAATCAGTTCTAGCTGGCCGCATCACAACGCCTTTGTTTAACCGCTTGATTAGATGCAAAGTGGAGGTCGATCTACCTATGCCGCTTGCAGTTTTTCTCAGTATCTCTTGGTTGTACGGTGCTGATCACGTTAAATGGAGCCAAACCATGCTAGCTTTGTAGCTTTGGAATCATAACTTTTACCTTTTATCCCCGTGCCACGATTAGATTGGAGCAGGCTAGTGAAGATCTCGAGAGATCACACGCCATGTGTTAGTGTTGGACAATTTATTTTTTTTGAAACGGAGGCAAAAGCTTTGCCTCATTCATTAAATAAGAGAGAATATAGTTTGTTACAAGCCATCGAAATACATGACATGCTGATTACTCGCGCGTGATAAAAGGCCCTAATTTCTTAGCTCCCGCGATGACCCAAAGATTTGCCTCTGCCGAGATGGACGAAAGCAAGGTTGGCGGTGGGGCACTCTTATGCTTAAAAACCCTTGCGTTCCGCTCGTTCCAGACTGTTCAAGAGACAAGCATGGTGATGGAGGCCTTGGCTTGACGATCTGGCGTTCCTTCAACGCAACTGCTTGCCCACCAATCTTCAACCATTTCAAACAAGGGCCAAGCGGAAGTGTCGAGTCCGAGCATGGGGAATTTCCCAATGACCAAAGACAAAAGGCGTCGGGTGTAGCCGCACATGTAGAAGAGATGGGGCCTGCACTCTTGCACTCTCTTGCAGAGAGGGCAAACATCACAATTTGGCCATCCCCGCTTTTCCAATCTATCCGCCGTCTAGATTCTATCTTGAAGAGCTAGCCAAGAAAAAAAATTAACTTTTGGAGGCGCCCAAACCTTCCAAACCATCCTGTCCATTGGTGACAGGACCATCCCTAGGAGTTGCGCCCTGTATGCGGAAGTCGCCGAGTATGTCCCATTGCTCGTATGCTTCCAAATGATTTCATCCTCGGTGAGCTCGTCAAGGTGGACCTCATTAAGAAGCATCCATAGAGTGAAGAATTGTGTGATGTGCTCGGCGGTTATGTTGGTGGGGGGTTTGATCTTGAGGATCCACGCGTTGTAATTGAGGGCCTCCCTGACCTTCCAACTTTTTCTCTTGGAGGCTTCAAAAATGAGTGGGGCAATGTCTTTTGGCAAACGCCCAAGAAACCAAGGAGAGTCCCAAAAGGGTGTCCTCGCGCCGTTACCAACGGTGATGGTGGTTGAGGCATAGAAAAAATTGAGGTCCTCCGCATCACATGGGTTTCCCATCCCCACCCATATCTTGTTAGGCTCTTTCCATTCGTACCACAGCCATCGTAACCGGAGAGCCCTTGTAAACTTGGCGGTGTTCAGGACCCCAAGCCCTCCGTACAAGAGTGGCCGGCAAACTTTCTCCCAGTTCAGCTTGCATTTGGCCCCCGATGTCTTTTCCAAGCCGGACCATAGGAAGGCTCTTTCGAGCTTGTTGATGTTGTGGAGGATGGTTGGCGGTATGACCAATGGGGTGGCGGGGTAGACCACCTGGGAAATGATCATGGACTTGACGAGGGTCGTTCGCCCAATGGTGGTGATACTTCGGCCATCGTACGTTGGCAACTTGCTTTCCACTTGGTCTATGAGGAATTGGAGGTCCACCAATTTCAGCTTCCACACGGAGAGGGGGAGACCCAAGTATCGCAAATGAAAAGACGCCCGCGCAGCCGGCAAGCTTTGAGTTCGGGAATCCAAATCGATGTGGTTGCAACGAATGGGCACCACCGAGCTCTTTTGGAAATTGGTGCAAAGACCCGTGACATCCCCAAACGCCCTCAGAATGCTAGAAAAGTTTTGAACGTCCTGCTTGATCGGTACCAGGAAGACGCCGCGTCATCCGCGTAGAGAGAGGTCCTCATCATGCCCCCCCCCCTTCCCCGGATTTTATGGAGGAGCTGCTTCTTTGTTGCCACATCAAGGATTTTTTGGAGCGGGTCGATGGCGATGGCAAAGAGAAGCAGGGAAACAGGGTCTCCTTGCCGAAGCCCCTTCGCATGCTTTATTGGATAGCCGGCAATACCATTTAGGATGATCCTCGAGGATTAAGAGCTAAGGAGGGCCGCGATCCAATCCCTGAATTTACTTTGAATCCTCGCCGCTGGAGGAGATCAAGCAAGTACTCACACTTCACAGAGTCCAAGGCCTTGCAGATGTCGAGCTTGAAGAGGAGGGATGGGGTCTTCCTCTTGTGTAGGCACCGGGCAAGGTTGCGGACATACAAGAAATTGTTGTGAATGGTTCTTGTTTTGATGAAGGCGCTTTGGGCATTAGAGAAGAGATTTTTCATGTGTTGGCCTAGTGTCATGGATAGCACCTTCGCAATAATCTTTGCGATCGCGTGGATGAGGCTGATGGGTCTATAGTCGGCGATCCCCTCCGTCCCTTCCTTCTTGGGCAAGAGCACCACATTTGCGGAGTTGAGCAACTTGAGGTTTGAGGCGTGTAGGCAGTCAAAATGTGTGATCACCCTCATGAGATCAGGCTTAATGATGTCCCGACATCTCTTAAAGAAGAGTCCCATGAACCCATCCGGCCCCGGCGCCTTGTCACTTGGCATGTTGTTGATCGCATCCAAGACCTCACTCTCGGCCATTGGGGAGCCAAGATCATGCAAGTCAAGAGGCTCCAAATTTAGCTCATCCCAATTGAAATCTTTGTGGCATCGGGGGCCTCTCTTCTTGACATTGGAAAAATGGTCATGTATTATCTTTTTTTTTTGGCGTCGTGCTCGGTGACCGAACCATGCTCATTTTTTATTCTATGGATATGATTTTTTATCTGCCTTGCATTTACTCGGCGATGGAAGAATTTTGTATTAGCATCCCCGCCTCTAAGGTTGGCAATTCTCGCACATTGCTTCTTGTGCGGTCTTTTGAGCGCCGCCAAGGTGATGACCCTTCTCTTGAGCCTGGCCTAGAGCTCAATTTCCTTGGTGGAGAGGAGCCTATCCTCTTGGGCGATGTCGAGGCGAAATATCACCAAGAGCGCAGCCTTGTGGTGAATTTTAGCCTTGGAGAGAAGACCTCTACTCCATTTAGAGAGGTATAGAGCCATCTTCTTGAGCTTGTGGTAAAGAATGAGGTATGGCTCAGTGTGATCGACCCTCTCGTTCCATGCCTTTTGAACCACCTCGTTGAACCCGGGCATGGATGCCCAGAAGTTTTCAAATTTAAACACTCGAGGCCTTCTTGGTCCCTTGTCATCGGCGAGAAGAAGCGGACAATGGTCGGAGAGAGAGGAGGAAAGCGCATTAAGGACATGTGTGTTGAAAGTTGTGTCCCACTCGGCGTTGCAGAAAAAAGAGTCAAGCTTGCATAAGGTTGGATTTGCCCTCTCGTTGCTCCAAGTGAATCTCCGGCTTTGAAGGTGGATCTCGTTGAGCTCACAACTGTGGAGCGTTGCCCTGAAACGGTTGATCCTGCCATGGTTGACATTTCTCTTATTTTTATCTCGCGCCCGGTAGATTTGGTTGAAATCGCCTGTGGTAAGCCAGGCCACCCCGGTCGGTAGTTTCTCTGCCAGAAGCTCGGCAAAGAAGGCATCTTTGCAAGAGGAGTCCGAGGACTGTATACGGAGGTGATCTTGAAGAGCATGTCAAACCCTCTCGCACTGACCCTGACGGAATGGCAGAATGCCGTGGTGTTGATATAGGAGACATCCACCAGGAGGTCATTCCAAAGCATCAAGATGCCACCCCAAGTGCCAGTTTGCAGGCCTTTGCACGAAGCTACGCAATTTGGTTAAGTGAGCTGAGGGATGAGCGCGGCGGTTCGATGGAGCGGGGGGTAAACTAGAAGCCTCATCTTGGCCGTCTGATCGCTGTCAATGCTCACCGGCTTTGTGCTCCCTCGATCATTGTTTCCCATTGGACTTGTCCACGAAAATATAACACTTCGGCTCATGTTTCACCATACGTACGCGGCACGTACAACCATTTGCCATGTGAAAAGGGGAGTAATCCGTCACATTCACTTCCAAATCATAAGTCCAACATGTGACATTTGCACGAGTGTATCTTTACATTTGGCACCTGATGTTTTTATTAGCAATTTCGAATAGGTAGAATTCTCATTTTCTAAAATCACTACGACATGGCATGAATTTGGCAATACGGTTATTTCCTTTTTTTTCTAGAAGCGCATAACACTGTGAGTTGTACTCCAATGTACGGAACCTGGTTTAGGTCCAGGTCCCATCTCACTCGCTCAGGGAAAGACAGAGTTTTTTTTGGCATTCGTATGTGCGTTCGGTTCTACCGCGACCACATAAAATGAATGTGTGGATACCCCTAGGGCTCTTTTTCCGCTACCATCTTGGACGTGACACTGGCTAGGGAGGGGAATGGTTTTATAAGAGAGAAGAACATACATCCCGTGCTCAAAAAAAGAAAAAAAACTAAGAAGAAGAAGAACACAACATACATTTATTTGACCCAAAGCAGGTGGTGTGGTGGATGGGGTCTCGGTATTTCTTGCCTTTAATATTATTAATATTATTGTTGCACTTATACTGGAGCATGCACAACGACCGTAATTCCGGATGCATGTAGAGTTGTAGACCATCATGCTTCATGCACTAGATGAAGTTGTGAGAAACACAAGTCGCCGGTGCTGCTGTAGCTGATAATATGGAGAATCTCATGTTGGTCTTGTTATGCCTGACAGCATGGCCCAAAGATAACCCATATCTGGTCTTGGACGCTCTTCTCCCCTGCCCAACGTGTAAGCAACTAGTACGTGTCATACCTTTCATGGCCATCCCATAACCAAACAGGTCCATGTACGGCCGAGCAGGCACGCCCAGAATAGGCAAGCAGCACGGGTCCATCTTCATGCCACCGCATGCATGCAGCTCGTGCAACTCCGGCAGCAGAGCGGCCGGCAATGGCAAGGCCGTGCGCTGGTTGATGAACTACACTATGCTCTCCATGAGTACCTTGCTCGTCGCACGCAGTGGGTTGTACAGGTGGAAGCCGTGGTCTTCGCCCTCCGACTCCACCAATGTTACCGCCTTCTCATCATCATCGGCCCACGCGCAGCACTTGTGCATGCGAGCCGCCAGCCAGCGCCCGCGGTCGCGCAAGGCGTCCTTCTCGGCGACGGCGACCAGCATACGCTGGCATGTCAGCGAGGTGATCTCCTTGCCGAGAGGGTTGACCCGGGGATCATTCTTGTCGAGACGGCCCGCCGTAACGAACGGCCAGAGCCTGTCGATGAGCTCCGGCGTAAACATGGCAACGCCGTCCCAGACTAGCTCAGAGCTGGACAGCCGCTCGACGCCCCGCCACGTCGATGTGATCCCCAGTGCCACCACCTCTAGCAGCACGCACGGCCGTGTTGTAGACGATGTTGCCGCCAGCGCTGTCGCCGGCGAGGAACGTGCGCCCGAGGTCGGCGTGGTCGGAAAGCCAGGGATCAGATAGGGACGCCACCCACTGGAGCGCCGCCCATGCATCGTCGTAGGCCGCCGGCACAGGATGCTCCAGCGCGAGACGGTACTCCACGGACACGACGAGCGCCCCTGCGCGAGCCGCCAGAGACCTGACGTAGTTGTGGTACGTGCGGCAGAATGCGCTCTCCGTGCAGAAGGATCCTCCGTGCACGTACAAGATGACCGAGGGCCTGTCGCCGGTTGCTGCGGCGGCGGCCGGAAGAAACAGGCGTGCGGACACGCCGGTGCTCTCGTGGACGACCACGTCCTTGGTCGCGACGCCACGGTTGGCAGCCGCGTCCTCCGACGCTTCCACGTATGTGCTGCTCACACTAGTGTAGAACCGGGCAATAGCACCGGTTCGTAAGGTCCTTTAGTGCCGGTTCCATAACCGGCACTAAAGTGTGGTCACTAAAGGCCCCCCTCCTTTAGTACCGGTTCTGCACGAACCGGTGCTAAAGGGAAACCACGTGGCACGAGCCAGTTCCGAGGGCCTGGAGCCCTTTAGTACCGGTTGGTAACACCAACCGGTACTATAAGGTTTGGGTTTTTTTAGTTTTATGGTTTCTTTTTCATTTATTTTGTGTTTTCATTTTAATTCTTTTTCGTTTGCTGTTATTTTACGATACTACACATTGTAAACATTATGCAT
>NW_025225238.1:47507-56132 GCF_018294505.1 Triticum aestivum
GGGCGGCGGCGGGGACAGCGACGACGACGACGGACGACAGGTGACGGGCGGCGACGACGGGATCGATCGGCGCGCGGCGATGTCGAGAGGTTGAAGACGAAAGTGGGGAGATGTAAATGAAATTTTCGTAAGTGCTATATATATAGGATCACCCTTTAGTACCGCTTGGTGGCACCAACCGGTACTAAAGGCCAACTTTGGCCAGGCCAAGAGGCGGGAAGAGCAGGCCTTTAGTACCGGTTGGTGCCACCAACCGGTACTAAAGGGTGATCTGTAGTACCGGTTGGAGCCACCAACCGGTACTAAAGGCCTCGCGCTGCCACCCCAAAGTTTAGTCCCACCTCACCGGGTGAAGGCAGCCGCACTGGTTTATAAATCCAGCCGCGGCTACCTCTTTGAACTCCTCTATATAGCAGGCTTGTGGGCCTAAATTCTGCGCGCTGCCCTGTGAGTCTGCTGGGCCTTTAAGGCCTGTAATTGCACGCCCGTGGCCTAGCAGGCCCACAGGGCAGCGCCCCAATTTTTTTTAGTTTTTTTCTTTTCTTCTTTATTTTCTTCTATTTATTTCTGTGTAGTTTTTTGTATAGTTTTTTCTTTTCTGTTATATTTATTTCCTTCTATTTATTTCTGAGTATTTTTTCATCTAGTTTGCCAAAATTCAACATTTTCAGAGTTCATTTTGTAGTGATTTTCAATTTCACGGTCATTTTATATAGTTTTTTTCTTTTCAGCTATAGTTTTTTTCCTGCTATTTTTTTCTTCTGCAAAACTTGATGGTCAAAGTCTGGAGTTATAACCAAAGTTTAAAAAAAAGAAATGCCGACGTGAAATTAGTTTTTGCCATAACAGAAGAAGTCCGGAGTTGGAATAAGTTATTAAAAATAAAAAAGAGGTGCAATGCTCGTTAATTTGCTTCAAGCCTTTCGGAATAGTGTAAACTGCACTGCGCATAGCTCCGTGCAGTCTACCATATTCCTGAAGGCTTGAAGCTAAGCAACGTGAGCATTGAGCCTCTTCTTCATCGTCTCTACACTCAGGGCTTATAAACCGCTCCTAATCCCTCTCTCTTCGCGAGGTGGGACTAAAAAATAGCTTACTAAGAAAGTGTAGTACTGGTTCATCCATGAACCGGTACTAAAGGTGCTCGTGCGGCCCCATCTAGCCTTACCTGACACAACCTTATTAGTACCAGTTCGTGGCACGAACCGGTGCTAAAGGTTCGTCACGAACCGGTACTAAACAGCTCCTCCCGCCTAGCAATTGGTGCATATTGAACGCAAAAAATATAAGAGCATTTAGATCATGATCTTACATTTCTTTACAGTCTAAATTATCAATATGATCTTATAACATCAAAAATACTTTGATCATCAATGATCTTTGTGTGTACAATCTGAATTGTCAATATGAGTCATCAACGATTTATAAACCGATGAAGACTCATATTGCGGCCACAAATTCTACACATAGAGTTCAATGAAGACCAAGTGCTTGTGATAGTTTGAGAAATAACATATTTAAGATGGTAAAAGGCTTGTTAGGGGAGCGAGGTGGGACTAAAAACAGCTTGCCATAACCTCATTAGTACCGGTTCGTGGTACGAACCGGCACTAAATGGTGATGGTGGGGCCATAGCCTGACCGCAGGCTGACACAGCCTCTTTAGTACCGGTTCATGGCATAAACCGGTACTAAAGGTTCGCCACGAACCGGTGCTATTGATCGCCGCCACGAACCGGCACTAATGTACACATTAGTGCCGGCTGAAATTCAAACCGGCACTATTGTGCTTCACATTTGACCCTTTTTCTACTAGTGTCAGGAAGCGCTCGACACGGCCGCCCTTGTATTCGCGGATGAATGGATGCAGGTCGACGGTGATGTCCTCCTCGCCGCCGGCATCCTTCTTGCTTAGTACCGCAGAACTCTTGTTTGCATGCATCGTGTATGATCGAGCTAGCTAGCAGATGTCTGACGAAGTGTAAATCTAGTGCTAACCGAGTATGAAGCTGTTGTATTCTCTGCGTTGTGGTGGCTGGGACTTAAGCTGCTCCTTGGCTTTTATAGTTGGTATTTGATCCCACTCCAATATGGTCATGTATGTATGAACAACTACTCAGGAACGACTGAATTTGAATAAACTCAAGTCGATCATTTTTTCTAATGTAGGAATAGAAAAAAACATCAACACCTATATATAGTACTAACTGAATATTAATAGGCCAATTAGAAATATGGATTGCTAAATCTCAGACTTAGTTGATGCTATATTTGTCAAATCCTATGCGAAGATCCGTGTAGAAAAATAAAAATAAAACATGTCTTCTCTTTTATATGTTCTATCACTTGATGGAGACTCTCAGTCGATTGAGATATAGCCACACCCATTAGAAATATGCACTCGTATTATATTTATTTGGTAGACTTTTTAATAAACTTAGCAACAATTTATATTAATAGATTCATGGCATTGCCTACAAATATAGAAATACTAACTAACTGATTTTATTGTACAGACTCATGTATAAACTTAGAAATATTTATTTGGGAGATGAGGCGACGATGGCATTGCCTCTTGCGACACGACGCTGTCCGGGAGGTCATGGATGCCCTCGTACAGCAGCACACGCGCACGCCTCGACCTCTAGCAGCATGCACTTCATCACCACACCGCAGTGCCGGCGTCGACCGATTTGCCGCTCGCGAGCGCTAAAACCTGCTCCACGCAGGCCGATCCATCCATGGAAGGCGTGTATAGTATACTCCATCAATTTGCCGCTCGGGACAGCCCACCCCAGCACAAGCGGCACAACCTCTCACCCGTACCCTTGTCCTGCAGCAGGTGGTGGCCGCGCAAATATCTCGTCTGCGCCAACAGCGCACCGGCCGTTGATGCAGGAGAGATGCGGACGAGCCATGCGGCTCGAATAGGTCATGTCATGTCCAGTCGATGTGTGGTGTGTGATCGCGAACCAAGTCCGGTGCAATCGGTTCGTGGGATACAGTGAAAACAGAGAAAAATATAAGGTAAAGTCAGCAGCAAAATTAGGGAAACACTCAACGGGGTAAAGTGTGGCACGAGTTTACTTAAATGGGGTATAAAATGAGGACTTTCACTAAATGGGGTAATATTTGTCACAAACATGAAATTTGAGGCTAAAATGGAATTAATTCTAGTTATTATTCACTACCGTGAAATTAATATTTTTTTAGTAATTACTTCCGTTAGATTTTAGTCCAAAATATGATGGAGACTAGTAAATCAGGACGGAGATAGTACTTTCGTTAGATTTTGTCAACAATAATCTAAAAAACAAAGGGTTCGACCACTAGCAAAGAAGACGAAGTCTAGAATGCACACGTAGCGAACTAACCTATGGTTGGATGGTGGTTAAGTTGACAGTGGTATCCTCAGCCCACCAGGATTCAAGTTCTGGTGCTCGCATTTATCCTGGATTTATTTTCGGATTTTCGGCGATGCACGTTCAGTGGGAGGAGACGTTCCCGTCGACTACGAGGCGTCAACAGTGACTTCATAGAATATCAAGATGATATGCTGACTCAGTCTCTTGGAGGTGCTCATAGGAATATGGTGTACATGTGTGCGTTCATAGTGATGAGTGTATGCGCGTATATATGGGTGCTTACATCTGTACTTTGATCAAAAAAAGAATCACGTACAATGTCCCTCATTTTCCGTGCTGAAGAATATCTTGGTGTGGAGTTTGGTATTGATGACAAACTAGGTTTAGTTAATGAAGAATAATTAATAAATGATATGATTGATTCCGTGAAAACGAAGGGCAGCTATTGATGAACAAAATATAATTGTCAAGTACTCAAGTTGACGTCTTACCCTTTGAATTTTTTCATTTGTATTTCCACAGAGAACCCCTTGAACGCCTTCTCAAAGGGTTCTCAAAAATTCGAGATACATCTAATTATACTTTTTTATTTATTTCTGCATTAATAGAGCAGACGAGTAAAAAAACCTATTTAGGATAATAATTGGATAAGAGAGCCTCTGCTCTGTCAAGGGATAGGGAGAGAACAAAATCAGGATAAATACCAATTCCTATTACTGGTAAAAAGAAACAGATTAAAATAAAGAGTTCTCGTTGTCGAGAATCCACCAAATTTGCGTTAGGGTTAGGGTTTAGGGTTTACAGATTAGGATTTAAGGTTTAGGGTTTGTAGGGTTTAGGGTTAATATGCAGTTGCATGTACTTGTGTTCAGCGCTACATATTAACCAAGATAAATTATTAATGTCAACTCGAGTAGACGACATTACATATATAAAGTTGTTAGGAAACGGGTGGATAGTGACAGGCTTGTGTGAATCAAGTCATTGCATATTAGCCAATCATATTAAAAATAATAGCTTGCCAAAACGTCGTAAGGTGCAGTGTGACGACCTATTTGTGAACTGCAAATATAGTGTCCCAAACATTAGTTGTGGTGACGTGCTATTGTGAAAAACACAACACAGTTATCATATGTGGCTGAATCGGCTAAGTTGTCAGTCCAAAAATGGTGCTTGTTGGTTTTGAGATAGCTAATAATGTGTCATGAAGAGCGGTGAAAATAAGCACTTGTATATATTTGTGCGGGACGATTATTCTGGGTAGTGAATATGTATCCGCACGGTCCTCTCAGTCAAGGGATACATTTCCACAAACTTGTCCTCGTGTTGTACTAGTGTGAAATACAAAACACTGTTATTGGATTGACTGACTGACTGACTGACTGATGTTGTTCTTGTCAAAATAAAATTAATGAGAAGTTGTACCTCATCTCTGATTCTTGCTCCAGACTTTAGTATCTATTTTTGTCTATACATACATAACTCCCGTTCAAGGAATAATAATTCCCAAAGGTTAGAGTTGTGGTGATGTACTCCAATACTAGTGTGAATAAACTGAATAACAACCCGGTCATCATATGTGACTGATTAGCTAAGTCATCGTCATATTATAGAATGAGCAGTTGTAGCTCACCATGGTGAAGATTCCTGCTTCAGACTTTCGTATCCGTCTTTGTTTCTACATGAATTCTATCACGACTTTGACGGTCAATAAATATATGGTTCTTCCCAGAATAGAAATTGGCATATTAATATGAGAGGGATGATCTAGTTGCCTATTAGAGTATATTCTAGTGCTATTAACAAACAAAATTGAAACTGTCAAGTGGATGTATTGTGGACGTATGGTTCAGTTGAGATTGTCAACTAATTGTGAAGTGCCTTTTTACGGTGCCAAATGTCTTTTCTCTAAATAAGCTAGACAATAGCAATACATTTATCAAATAAACATATAACATATGAGAATAAATAGTACACTCCACATTCTTTTTATGAGAATAAATAGTACTATTCTTGCCTTGGTGATATCTTTTATTGCTGAAAAATAAAAACTCCAAATCTAAGGAGGACTTGCATGTACTTGATGATGTGGAGGTAGTAATAAATTTAACAAAACTAATATTATAATATATGAGAATAATGAGCTCCAAATGCTCGCTGTATATCTAGAGGGTGGCTGTACATTATAGTACCTTGTGGCCCTTTAGGTTTAGAGAAATGAATCGTTGCTGAAAACATTAATAGTAAAAATTGATGATGTGCAAGGCTTGCATGTTCTTGATGATGTTGAGGATTTGCAAGTGTCAAAATGGAATGTGGAGGCATCTTCTAGAGGGTTATAGCTATGGTGATGTACTATAGTACTAGTGTGAATAAACTTAATAACAACACAATCATCATATGTGCCTGACTAGGTAAGGCATGGCTTGCATGTGCTAGAAGGTTATAGGTGTGGTGTTGTACTACTATACTAGTGTGAGCAAGGTCATCATATGTGGCTGACTGGCTAAGTCATCCTAATTAAGTGAGTAGTTGTACCTCACCTTGGTGAAGATTCTTGCTTCTGACTTTCGTATCCTTTTTGTCTCTACATGAATACCAGCAAGACTTTGTCAGTCAATGAATCTGTAGTCCTTGCCAAATTAGAAAACTTTCAAAATAATGAAGGGTTACCCAACTGCATAGTTTATTCTTGCTAATATGAACAAAGAAATTTGAAACTGACAAGTGGAAGTATTGTGGACGTAAGGTTCCGTTGAGACTGCCAACTTGTCAAGCGCATTCTTACAATGCTAAAAGGTATTTTCACCATAAAAATATCCTCTTTCACTGGAAACAAATTTTGAGATTGTAACGCTAATGTTGAAGAATTCAAAACCAACTTTCTACCGCAAAGGATTTGTCAAAACCGTATAGAATAGACCACATCCTAATGTGTTCAAAATGAACTTCCTACCCCCCCCCCACACACACACACAATTTTTATAAGCAGATTCATGGTGGAACGTGGCATTTTACTACAGTAGATGTCTGGCCTCGTTGAAACAACTTTGTATGTTCGATCGGATTTCTAACGGTTCTTCAAAATTGCCCGCTTAGTGCACCATATTTCGAACCATGATGGGTTGTGTTTGGAACTACCTGAGATCCAATCGGTAGGGAATATAATGGATATTGAAATGTCATCTCTGATGGTTTTGCCATTAGACCGCCACTTGTGAACCCAATAAAACTAGTTGCTCGACATGAAAACTATTTGAGGTATGAAATTATATTTCTAGTGCTGTCGTGGTTCTAAGTCTGACAGTAGTGTAGGGGGTACTAAAGGAGAGGCAAGATCCTAGCTATGGAGTAGTTGTTCACGCAAGTGTTTTACGAGTTTAGGCCCTTCTCGGAGGAAGTAACAGCCCTACGTCTCGGTGCCCGGAGGCGGTCGACTGTATTATATGTGTGAGAGTTACAGGGGTGCGAACCCTTCTCCAGTGGAGGGGGGTGGCTTATATAGAGGATGCCAAGACCACAGCCAGCCCACGTAGCGGAGGGTTTAAAGTACATTAAGGTCTGGCGTTACTGGTAACGCCTTACATAAAGTGTCATCATGACCATAAAGACTACTTAATTACAGACCGTTTGGATACAGAGTAGATCTTGAACTCCTGGTGGTCGAGTGAGTCTCCGTGGTCGAGTGTCTTCAAGTTCGTCGAGTATCTTCCAGTCCGTCGAGTGAAGTCCCTCTAGGTCGTCTGGAAGACGGCTTTTTCTAAAGATGTCCTCGGGGAGGGTACCTTGGACAGGTCCATGACCCTACCCTAGGTACATGACTTCATCATTAGCCCCCGAATGGATCGTGGTTTGAGTGAGGAAGGAGTTGATAATCTTTCCGACCTGTTTCCTGGTGTTGTAAATGTGTCTTACTCTGGATCAATGACTTTTAAGTGAGGGTGTCAACTTTTCTTTCAGTTGCCTTGATCCATTCTTTATATCTGTCGAGTGAACTTTATGAACTTGGAGATTTCCGAGCGACGGATCGCAGGAGATCTTCCATCTAACAAGTTGCCCTGCGGTTAACGAATTTAGTGGGATCCGTATTTCAGGAAGCGCGCGAAGCAGAGAAGGCCGCGGTACTCGGATGGGATAAGGTAGAGACGCCTCGATTCCTGCACCGCCTTTTTCTCCACGTATCGCTTGCGCGACTGTTTCGGGATTTGACAGGATTGCCCGGGCCTACCAGTAGCCACTCGGAAGCGACTCCATATAAGGAACCGGGCGGAGGTTTTTGAACAGTGCTCCCTCATTTTCCCCTCCCCCGTCTTCAGATTCATCCGCTGCGCTTGCCATCTGTTCAGCGCTGCTGCTCCGTTCCAGCCTCGTCTGCGACAATGGTGAAGGAGAAGACGGCGGCTTTGGAGCGGGCGAAGAAGGCGACGACCAAGGCGAAGGGGAGAGCGACCAGTCGGGGTGGATCCTCGTCACGGTCCCGCCTGCCGCAAGATTGGATGCAGGGGGATTGGATCCGCTCGACCATCACCCAGAAGGATCTCGACGACCTGGCCAACGAAGGGCTGATCGAGCATGGGCAGCGAGGCTTCCGAGGACGGAGTGGCAGCCGCAGCCTCAGGAGGGTGAGTGTGTCCTCTTAGCGACTCATGTCGATCATGGGTTTTCTCTACCGCCGCATCTTTTCTTTCGGGGGTTTCTGAACTTCTTCGGGGCTCAGCTCCACCACTTCACACCCAATTCCATTACCTATCTCGTCGCTTTCGTGTCTTTGTGCGAAAACTTCTTGGGTTATCGGCCGCACTGGGGCCTTTTCAAA
Organism: Triticum aestivum; assembly: GCF_018294505.1. Taxonomy (NCBI): domain Eukaryota; kingdom Viridiplantae; phylum Streptophyta; class Magnoliopsida; order Poales; family Poaceae; genus Triticum; species Triticum aestivum. The sequence goes on from NW_025225238.1 coordinate 55,688, forward strand.
CACATATTCACTTGTCGCTCTCAGACGGTGAAAAAGGCTAATCCAAATGACGAGAGAACCCAAGTAATCCGTTTCGACAATTTTTTAAAATCACAAACTTCCAAAGGGAAAATAGAGTTTTTGGGTGTTTTAGATGTTTTTTAGACGTTTTTAGCGTTTAATGCTAGGGTTTAGATTTCAGAGTTTAGGGTTAGGTTTTATGGTTTAAAACCTTAGTTTTTACTGTTTAGCATAGAGTTTCCGACGTTTTAAGTCCCGGGTTTAGGGTTTAGGACAATTTTTGACAAAATTGTAAAAGGAAAAAAACATATGCTCTAATTTATGTTTTTTTGAATTTTGGTTAAATCTTGTCAAACCAGTCAAACAACTGATTCAAGAAATATAGAGTGTTACAAAATAATTACGCAATAATATTAGTGTTACTAAATAAGTATCTCAGTTTTTT
>NW_025225238.1:56142-81022 GCF_018294505.1 Triticum aestivum
GGCATTTTACTACAGTAGATGTCTGGCCCCGTTGAAACAACTTTGTATGTTCGATCAGATTTCTAACGGTTCTTCAAAATTGCCCGCTTAGTGCACCATATTTCGAACCATGATGGGTTGTGTTTGGAACTACCTGAGATCCAATCGGTAGGGAATATAATGGATATTGAAATGTCATCTCTGATGGTTTTGCCATTAGACCGCCACTTGTGAACCCAATAAAACTAGTTGCTCGACATGAAAACTATTTGAGGTATGAAATTATATTTCTAGTGCTGTCGTGGTTCTAAGTCTGACAGTAGTGTAGGGGGTACTAAAGGAGAGGCAAGATCCTAGCTATGGAGTAGTTGTTCACGCAAGTGTTTTACGAGTTTAGGCCCTTCTCGGAGGAAGTAACAGCCCTACGTCTCGGTGCCCGGAGGCGGTCGACTGTATTATATGTGTGAGAGTTACAGGGGTGCGAACCCTTCTCCAGTGGAGGGGGGTGGCTTATATAGAGGATGCCAAGACCCCAGCCAGCCCACGTAGCGGAGGGTTTAAAGTACATTAAGGTCTGGCGTTACTGGTAACGCCTTACATAAAGTGTCATCATGACCATAAAGACCACTTAATTACAGACCGTTTGGATACAGAGTAGATCTTGAACTCCTGGTGGTCGAGTGAGTCTCCGTGGTCGAGTGTCTTCAAGTTCGTCGAGTATCTTCCAGTCCGTCGAGTGAAGTCCCTCTAGGTCGTCTGGAAGACGGCTTCTTCTAAAGATGTCCTCGGGGAGGGTACCTTGGACAGGTCCATGACCCTACCCCAGGTACATGACTTCATCATTAGCCCCCGAATGGATCGTGGTTTGAGTGAGGAAGGAGTTGATAATCTTTCCGACCTGTTTCCTGGTGTTGTAAATGTGTCTTACTCTGGATCAATGACTTTTAAGTGAGGGTGTCAACTTTTCTTTCAGTTGCCTTGATCCATTCTTTATATCTGTCGAGTGAACTTTATGAACTTGGAGATTTCCGAGCGACGGATCGCAGGAGATCTTCCATCTAACAAGTTGCCCTGCGGTTAACGGATTTAGTGGGATCCGTATTTCAGGAAGCGCGCGAAGCAGAGAAGGCCGCGGTACTCGGATGGGATAAGGTAGAGACGCCTCGATTCCTGCACCGCCTTTTTCTCCACGTATCGCTTGCGCGACTGTTTCGGGATTTGACAGGATTGCCCGGGCCTACCAGTAGCCACTCGGAAGCGACTCCATATAAGGAACCGGGCGGAGGTTTTTGAACAGTGCTCCCTCATTTTCCCCTCCCCCGTCTTCAGATTCATCCGCTGCGCTTGCCATCTGTTCAGCGCTGCTGCTCCGTTCCAGCCTCGTCTGCGACAATGGTGAAGGAGAAGACGGCGGCTTTGGAGCGGGCAAAGAAGGCGACGACGAAGGCGAAGGGGAGAGCGACCAGTCGGGGTGGATCCTCGTCACGGTCCCGCCTGCCGCAAGATTGGATCCAGGGAGATTGGATCCGCTCGACCATCACCCAGAAGGATCTCGACGACCTGGCCAACGAAGGGCTGATCGAGCATGGGCAGCGAGGCTTCCGAGGACGGAGTGGCAGCCGCAGCCTCAGGAGGGTGAGTGTGTCCTCTTAGCGACTCATGTCGATCATGGGTTTTCTCTATCGCCGCATCTTTTCTTTCGGGGGTTTCTGAACTTCTTCGGGGCTCAGCTCCACCACTTCACACCCAATTCCATTACCTATCTCGTCGCTTTCGTGTCTTTGTGCGAAAACTTCTTGGGTTATCGGCCGCACTGGGGCCTTTTCAAACACATATTCACTTGTCGCTCTCAGACGGTGAAAAAGGCTAATCCAAATGACGAGAGAACCCAAGTAATCCGTTTCGACAATTTTCTAAAATCACAAACTTCCAAAGGGAAAATAGAGTTTTTGGGTGTTTTAGATGTTTTTTAGACGTTTTTAGCGTTTAATGCTAGGGTTTAGATTTCAGAGTTTAGGGTTAGGTTTTATGGTTTAAAACCTTAGTTTTTACTGTTTAGCATAGAGTTTCCGACGTTTTAAGTCCCGGGTTTAGGGTTTAGGACAATTTTTGACAAAATTGTAAAAGGAAAAAAACATATGCTCTAATTTATGTTTTTTTGAATTTTGGTTAAATCTTGTCAAACCAGTCAAACAACTGATTCAAGAAATATAGAGTGTTACAAAATAATTACGCAATAATATTAGTGTTACTAAATAAGTATCTCAGTTTTTTGAATTTTGGTCAAATCTGGTCAAACTGTGGTCAAACTATGGTCAAACTATTTATTCAAGAAATATTAGTGTTACTACATAATTATTGTTTTTTAGAATAATAGTTTCAAACTCAAACAGTGAAACGTGTGACTTCATGCTCAAGCTAAACTCCTGAGGTTTAATAGGATTCACATCTTACTATTGTCAGGAAAACAACAAGTGCAGACTTGGAAATGAGGGAGAATAGAACCCGGAAGTTAAGCGTGCTCAGGCTGCAGTAGTGAGAGGGATTGGTGACCGGCCGGAAAATTAGACGATTTGGAATGAGTGATCCACACTCGAGCAGTTAAGATGGGCGATTAGAGACTAAATCATCAAATAATTCAGAAAATTGAAAATAAAAAAATCAAATTTTTTTCCAAAATTTTCAAAAAATAATTTTAAAAAAATACCTTTAGTACCGGTTGGCAACACCAACCGGTACTAAAGGTCCACCATACCACGGCGCGAGCTCACGCCGCGTTGTGGGCCTTTAGTGATGGTTCGTGCCGAACCGATACTAAAGGGGGGCGGGGCTTTAGTCTCCATTCTTTAGTGCCGGTTGCAGAACCGGCACTAAAGGCCCTTATGAACCGGTATTAAAGCTTTGTTTTCTACTAGTCAATGTTACTACCATGTGTGCATAATGTACTTGTATGTTTATGAAAAAGTAATGAAGCATATAAAACTAGGATGGAAGCATATCAGGAGATAAGCTGAAGCGATTTCTGAGTAGAACTCCATGAACTCTTTGCATGCGTTTTTGTAGCTTGCAATGTTTGCTTGCTAGATATGTCCTAAACTATATAGTTTGTAGTACTATATATTACGTACTTGTGCCGAGTTTGGGTGGGATATAACACCGGTCTGCCCACTAAATTGATCACATGCCTACATAGTAGCGTTGTGCAAGGCCACTCCGGCATTCATTTTGTTTTGAAAAGGATGATGACCCTGGCCTCTGCATCTAAGAGATGCATACGACCATTTTAGGGATTATTTTTGAGGACCTTACAAAGTATAACAACAATATGCCTGAATTCGCCATCTTGGCAGCATCTGCCGCTACTCCTATCCAAATGATGAAGCGGTGCAACCTGGGCCACATACCCATACCTCTCACCTAAACCTGACATCTAAAGCCGGAGGCCCCGGCCGAGCCATCTGTCGGGTCCGGGGCTCAAACCGGTCTGACGCACTCACATGTGTCGTCGCCGCCATCTTCCACTGGTCCATCTTCAGAGCAGATTGAGGTGATAACCTTGGCAGGTCCTCCGCCATCGACGCCACCACGACACCAAACGATGACCTCCACCTACGCGAGCCTTGGAAGGTCCTCCGCCAATGACGCCACCACGACACCAGCCGACGACCTCCACCTACGCGACTCCATCTCCAAGCAACGGACATAAATCCATGCTATGAAAGAGCGGCACCACCGCTGTCGCACACCACCCACAAGCGCCACCCAACCACAAGGTTCCCAAAGCGGCGTCTTCAAGAAGGAACAACGCCGTGAGCACCGTCGCCGCCCAACAGAGTTAGGGCTTTCACTCGGGAAACCTAGGGAAAGGTGAAGTGAGGAGATCAGTCCATACCAACGTTTTCAAGGAGGGAAACGACGCCCTCATGCATCGCCGTAGGCATGGCCGGCCTGGGATTTCGTCCGAACTAGATCTGCACAACGAGCAACACCTTCTGTACAGAACCGGCGACCAAGAGGAACCGTGGCACAACCAGGCTGGCCCGCATGCCGAACAGAGGAGGAAGGGACGCTCCAGATCGCGCATGGCGACCGCAGCAGAAGCCGCCACCGGCCGCCAACAACCACCGGATCCCGCCGCGTGCACGGTCGGGACACCGGATCCACCACCCGCACGGCTGTTAGCCGGCCGTGCCTTGCCAATGGAGCAGCCGCTCCAGATCCGAGGTTCCCCACACAGGAGCAGGGCAACCGAGGCCTCGCCGCCATTATCCTTGGTGCCCCGGGCTTGCTCGACGGCTGCCTCAGGCGGCGGCGAGGGAGGGAGGAGGGGAGGGGTTGGGAGGAGGAGGCGGCTAGGGTTGGGAGGAGGGGGCGTCCCTGAGGAGGGGGAGGGTGGAGGGGGAGGAGTAGGCAGAGAACTTCAGAGATCAGCGCATCAAGTGCTCCTTGAGTGGCCTCGACTGAAACAAGATGTAGAGGACTTTTTCTACCAATGTGACAGCCCCAGCGCCGCCTGTTCCTCTTGGTCAAGCAGGGCATCGCCATGGACATTGTCGAGGGGACTCCCTCGTCAGGCTCCTGCAACTGCATCTTAGTTGTGGTGGATGTGGATTGATACTGCGCGAGGACTCAAATGACAGTGCGTAGGGGCGCCCGTGCTTCTCTTAGGTTTCATGGGTCTGAAGAGCCCGAGGAGCTCCTGCAGCTCGGCCCTGATGACCAGTGGGTCTGACTGCATGTCCAGCATGTTCTGGGCCTCTACTAGCTTGTCCTGGGTGGTGGGCAACTGCTAGCAAGTAAGTGTATGCGAGGAATTCAACAGGAATTGGCGGCATTCTTTCTTGACCACGTGATCGCTAAAGACGGAGAATACCATGTGGACCCTGGTCAGTTCATTTTTAATTAGGAGATTATATTGTAAGAGATACTTATATTGTAATGTAGCCAGTAGCGTCAGATAGATATACGAAAACTTGTTGTTCGACCAATCTCTCAGAAAAGGAGAGGTGGTCGATATCACTTCTCTGTGTATGCATGTGTTCATGACGATCTTCTGTTTCCTTCATTTGCTTACTAGCTAGTGTGTCTAGTCCTCTCTATACGTATAGTACGTAGCGTCGACCAAGCACGGAAATAAGAGAGGACACTTCTTTGTATTAATTAGCTAGCTAACACAATATATGAAACACCTAAATTAGCCCCCCCAAACCCCCTAAACCGCCCCCCTTTAAAAAAACAAAAAACCCAACACCTGAAATGCTGACGCGTGGATGCCTATTGGTCCCGGTTGGTGCCACCAACCGGGACCAAAGGGCCTCCTGCCTGGGCTCGCCGCACCGATCACGTTGAGGCCCATCTGTCCCTGTTCGTGTAAGAACCGGGAATAAAGGCCAAGCGCATTAGTAACGACCTATTAGTCCCGGTTCCAGAACCGGGACTAAAGGCCCTTACGAACCGGGACGAAAAGCCCTTTTTCTACTAGTGGTAGGAGCATTTTATTGTTTCCAAGTGACATATATGTATTTCTATCAACATTTCTACCAAAATATAATAGGGTTAGCTTCCAACAAAACAAACATTTGTATATATCACATTGCTTCCAACAGAGAATGGAATTGCTTCTAAAGGAAAATAGTATTTGCTTGATGATCACAATTTGGTTCCATATACAACACAAATAGGTTACATGGTTAGGTTGTTCCGATACTGCCACTTGGTCCACCACAATAGTGCGGCGCAGGCACGGGGGATACACTAGCGAGACCATGTAAGCACGCTTGCAAGGGTTGATATGTGTTGAACATGGGCACCGCCATGTGGTCGGATGTTTCCAAGGAGGAATATCTAGTAGATCAGAGGGTGGCCGCGAGCAACGACGATGAGGTTGACGAGGAAGAATGTGGGCTTGTTGTTGACCTCGGCACCGACGTACTGCTTGTAGCGCAATTAACACGTTTGTGGTAAATCATCTCTTCTGAGTAAAAAAAGAAAACAAATACACCTTCTCTTCCTAAATATAAGATGTTTTGGCAGTTTAATTTAAGCTGCCAAAATATCTTATATTTAGAAATAGAGCTAGTACCTTTGAAGCTTGTATTTCGGTTGCACTAAGAAAGTAAAGTTCTTAGGTTTCTTGGGTCTGAAAGAGCCCGAGGAGCTCCTGCAGCTCGGCCCTGATGAGCAGTGGGTCGGCCTGCGTGTCCAGCATGTTCTGGGCCTCCTCTAGCTTGTCCTGGGCGTCGGGCAACTGCTAGCTAGTAAGTGTAATGTATGGTCAGCAACTGTGACAAGCTAACTACTTTCACCAATTAAGTACGCATTAGATGGTGAGAGATCGCACATGTGGTCATTACAATAGCATGGCACCAGGAGCATCTTGCAGACCAACTCATCATTAGGTAGCTCGTCAATACTTGATTAGGAAGGAACCAAGGAGATTAGGTAGATAATAAAGTCTTAAGCATGTGCGTACTTGTTGACCCCCCTCCGGTTAATCCCCAGCTTGTGGTCCATCCCATGATTGTAGTTTCGCAGCAACGTACTGGGCGGGGCCAGCAGACTGTGTTCAAGTTTTTGCAGAATCCGCATCTACAACACAACACAACAAAGAGCCTCGTCTTTTGTTATATGAAGCATTGCGGTTGCTCGATTGGATGGAGTGGTACCATGGAGTCACACACATGCATAATATTTGTTGGTACTGGTTTGTAGATTGCAACCTTGAAGCCCCAACATGGTATCAACAATCACAAAATATTAACCAGAACTATGCATAGATCTCTTTCCCGTTAGTTTAATTTTGGTTTCATCAGTAAGCAATCATACCAATACCATACGAAGACCAGCTGGTACTAGCTAGTGATGCTTTTGTTGGTTATGTAAGAGGGGCACGGAGGGGTTGTATTGACTGTGATCTAGAAGCTAATTAATACATTTAGCTCGATGGTATATTCTCTATAACACTAAGCTCCATAGTTTTAAAAAGCCCACATTCAATTGAGGTCTACAATTAGAATTGGATCACCTGATTTTGATCGGGTCAATAATTTCTTAAAGCTCTCACATTCAATTCTTTTAACTATATATTATGCTTCCTAATTTTTAAGACCTCACAATTAATTGAGATATTCAATTTTAGAATTAGATCAACCAATTTTGACTGGGTCAACACTTACTCAAGCTATCACATTCAATTCTTTTAATTCACTATGTTCCCTAATTTTGAAACTCTTTCATTCAATTGAGATATTTAATTTTGGATTTATTTTACGATTTTGACGAGGCTAATAATTTTACAAATCAATTAGCAGCAACCAATCTATAAATACATATCAATCTTGCGTGCCCTCCCATCAGCTGAAAAAAATATGCACCACCATGTGATATTGTGGCACCAATATAGTAATACATGCGACCACTGATACAGAAATTTCCACACCTAAATATGGTTGGTTAGCACATAACGCAGAATCACACCACGAAAGGCCCATCAAATCAAAACATTATAAATAAAAATAAAACACACTCTATCATCTCCCCACTCTCCAAACTAAATATTTCATCACTTCCAAAATATAAGGGGTATTAGTTTTGTTGAAACTCATTTTTTTAACTTTGAAGAAGTTCAGAGAAAAATATGGACATTCATAATATTCAACAAAAAATGCATGGAAATACATTTCATGATGAATTGAAAAAAACCGATTTGATATTATGGATTTTGATATATTTATCTACAAATTTGATCAAACTTAAAAGTTTTGAATTTAAAAAAACGTAATACATGTTATACTTTGAAACATAATGATTGTTTTTTAAGAAACCCAACTATACCAACGGCGCAGCAAAACGCGTCCAACCCTTGTAGTATAATAACAATCGTTAAAGCAGTTTGTACATGGCCACATGAAACAAAAGGACATACACGAGTCACATTACATGAGTTTTGAGATATAATTATATTGGCACTTCTCGTCCCTTCCACCCTGGCAAGGCATTACCTTCATGTGCCTCCTGAGCATTACTAGTAACAAGACGAGCAAATGAGGTATGAGTGGGCATCCTTGATTCCCAGAAATTAGAATGAAATCTTCTTTGGGTCTAACATTTGGATCTGTTAGAAGTTTCCCCATTGTCATACTTGGTAGTTCCTCCTTGACTGAAACATTAATTGTGTGACGTCTCATGCTAAGTGGATGCAAAGCATAGTCCGTTATGTCCACTGGATGGCCTTGTTCTAGAAGCGTGGTGGGGTGCACACCATATATGGAGAGGTTTCTTTTAATAAATATTCTTCCCTTGTCCAATATGCAAGCCAGAACTAGACATTGAGGTTCCTTGTCAACACATCCGCGTACATATTTGTTGCAACAAGTGTGCCTTGCATACTGTGCAACTCCTTGGCAAACTCATCTGCTATTTGTACTAGTCGTGGATGCTCTGTGGAGTCTATGCTCCCAAATGCCAGTATGTTGAAAAGGCACCTCAACTCGTCATAAGACAGAACACTTAGGAAATTAGGCTGCACTGATCCAAACCAGCCTAATGTTTTAAGTTTAATTATAATGATGATCTTGCTTCCTCTGTTGATTCTTATTGGAAACGAGTGAAACTTTTTCCAATCATCGTCACTTACATCAGAAACAAACTCAATAACTACCAATGTCATCCCAAACATGGTCCTTCCATGGTCAAGTATCGTCAATAGGCTGTCCCCATTCAAGTGCAAAATGGAGGAGAAGCGTGAGAGAACCCTATCATCGCCACACACATGAGCAACCAATGTTTTATTCCCAACTCCAACACCACCTATGATTGGAAGAACTGCTAGTGCATGATCACCAGGAGAATCATTGTGCCCCAACAAGAAGTTCAAGAGCCTTTGCTTTTCAGAATGTCGGCTGAACATGAAGTTGTTGGTGTAAAGATAAACATCATATGCCCTACGAGACATGCGCTCGCATCCACCCAGAAGCACAACAAATTCTGTCATGTTAGCAACAACAATTTCTAAGCTTTCCAAAGCACCATCTGAATCAAGGCGCATTGCCTTGTCATCCTTCTCAGTTTTTGTCCAAGAACGCTAGAAAGGAATGGCTAAATACAAGTTGATGCTAGATGAGTCATTGATATGTTGAGCCCTCGGGTTCAAACTTGGAGTAAAAGCCACCTCAAAGTTGTTTTTTCCCGAAAGGCAAGAGTCCTTCTCGGACTCCAGGGCTAGACACCAGGGTTCCTGACGTCTACCCCCCAGACGCAGGGTTCCTGGTGTCTGGCCCCTGGTCTCCGCAAAACTTCCGTTTGCACTTTCCATAATCCTCCTGGGCTTTCCCCTTTGGCCCAAATAAAGTGTTCTCGTACCAAAATTTTTTGGGAAACATCTGGAACCCCTTCCGGTGAATTCTGGAACTCTTGCAGAGACCAAACACTATTATCCCATATATCACTCTTTACCTATGGACCATTCCGGAGCTCCTCTGATGTACGAGATCTCATCCAGAACTTCGAATAACATTCGCTCACCAACATACATAACTCATATAATACTATATCGTCAACGAACATTCAGCGTGCGGACCCTACGGGTTCGAGAACTCTGTAGACATGACCGAGATACCTCTCCGGTCAATAACCAATAGCAGAACATGGATGCCCATATTGGTTCCTACATATTCTACGAAGATCTTTATCGGTTGAACGGTTATGACAACATACGTAATTCCCATTGTCCATCAGCATGTTAGTTGCCCGAGATTCGATCGTCGGTATCTTCATACCTAGTTCAATCGTTACTGGAAAGTCTCTTTACTCGTTCCGTAATACATCACCTTGTGACTAACTCTTTAGTCGTTTGCTTGCAAGCTTATGATGTGTATTACCGAGAGGGCCCAGAGATACCTCTTCGATAGTCAAAGTGACAAATCCTAATCTCGATCTATGCCAACTCAACAAACATCTTCGGAGATACCTGTAGAGCATCTTTATAATCACCCAGTTACGTTGTGACGTTTGATAGCACACAACGCATTGCTCCGGTATCCGGGAGTTACATAATATCATAGCCCAAGGAATATGTATTTGACATGAAGAAAGCAATAACAATATAAATCAATGATCATTATGCTAAGCTAGTGAATGGGTCTTGTCCATCACATCATCCTCCTAATGATGCGATCCCGTTATCAAATGACAACTCATGTCCATGGTTAGGAAACCTTAACCATCTTTGATCAACAAGCTAGTCCAGTAGAGGCTCACTAGGGACACGTTGTTTGTTTATATATTGACACATGTATTAGGGTTTCCGATTAATACAATTCTAGTATGAATAATAAACCTTTATCATGAAATAAGGAAATATAAAACAACAACTTTATTATTGCTTGTAGGGCATATTTCCTTCACAAACTCCGTCATAAGATGATTTGCTTGTCTAATGTATTTCTTGTGTAGTTCAGATGACATTCAGATCATCTGCATACACATAAGCACTACCATTGTTTGAGTAAACCTTCTAACAAAGGAACTCACTCATTTGGTTATACCACATCCTTGCCGACTACTTCAAGTCATAAAATGACCTTTGAAGCTTTCACAATACATGTTGCAAATAAATTCAGAATCTTCATTCCATCAGGAATTATCATAGAGATATCTGAATCAAGTTGAAAGTGCGTCTTGGATGCTCTAGACCTTGACGCCTAACCGTCTGAAAGAAGCACAGTCTTCAAAGGTAACAAGTGTCGGATCGATGTAGGATCAATCTCTTCAATGATGCTCAATCACTTTGGGTTTGAAGGTGTTTGGGTTTGGGTTTTGGGTTTTCCTCACTTGATGATTTTCGCTCAAAGTCCTCGAAGGATGGGATGCTCTCAAATTACAAGTGTCAGTTTCTCTCGGAGCAACCAACCAACTAGTGGTTGTAGGGGGCGGCTATTTATAGCCTGGGAGCAGCCCGACATGATAAGACATAAACGTCCTTCAATAATATGACCGTTAGGCGGGTACATATTTTGGGACAGCTGGCGCATAGCACAGCAATGGTCGGAATTTTGACTCACAAATTCCTCAGGGCTATCATGTTCCACACTGTGTAGGCAATCCGCACTGGCGAATTGCTAACTCCTCAGTCAGAACAAATTCCTCAGAGACCAGAAGAACTTCGTCTCTGTCACTGAAGAATATGACTGAACTGTATGAGATTTCCAATGGCTTCACTCGAAGGGATTGGTAGGTGTAGGATTTTGAGTTAAGCATCACATGGAAATTTTTCCTTAGTATTTCCTTGACCCCCTTTAACAGTATGGTGTTTCCTATGACTCAAGAAAGAGAAAATGAAACTACGAAAACAAAAGTCTTCACGCTTCATGTTCCTCGAATGAATTCCAAATCTTCAAGGTCACACCAATTTCTTCACTTTCAAAGTCTTCAGAAATCCGAAGTCTTCAGTCGAAGAACTTCATTTTTAGGGGTCGACTTTCTCTGTAAATATCAAACTCCTCATAGACTTATAGACATGTGTACACTCACAAACGCATCAGTCCCTTAACCTATAAGTCTTCAATACACCAAAATCACTAAGGGGCACTAGGTGCACTTACACAAGTGACTCATACAACTATGCAGTCACAACATCCATCAGTTTGATAAACAAATCCATTATTCACTGCCAGTGATATCAAATATTGGAAATTCCACTCACAATAGGATAACATATTTCATCATAAACGATGACGGGTCTCTGCGTGAACCCCTGTGCTACAAGCCTCGCTTCATGTCTCACCACCTCATTGTTTTTGTTTCTCACAAGAATAAAAACGCATTTGCTCCCCCAGGGAACAAATTCAGAGGAGTGGATATTACTGATCAGGTCAATACCCCCTCTTCTTGACAGCGAGCGCATCCTCAGTTGCTGCCTTCCTTTGGACCAACTAGATTATTTTAGATACTCAGCCATGCATGGACTTAGCTTCTATATCCAATCCAAAGTCTTGTGCAGTTCATAAGGATAAATAATTGTCGACATAATGTAGTCTTTATTATATGATTCTCCCAAATCCATATCCATAGTGGAGATTTCATCATTAGCTTTTGACTCTTTGTGATTTCCCACAACATTGAGTCAAGGTCTTCCGATGTCCCATCACAAAAAATTGTGTGCACTCTCATGTTGGGTCCTAGATGTGTCCAACATCCTTCAGGTGTCCTTCAACCCTTGGTTTAATATCAACATGAAGTTGACCTACATTTACTGTTTGAGGATTCCTCATTCCCCTTGGACACTTCCATGAAGCCTTGTCCTCTTGTGTCCAGATTCCTCCCCCTCATCGATGGCTGAGTGGACCTATGGGCCACATACACTCTCTCTATCACATTCACTATGGGAACATTTTACTTTGTGACACCTTTATACTCAGTAAATGCAACTACCAGATTATTTACGATACTTTCACTAGTAGAAAAGGGCCTAATGTGAGGCACATTAGTCCCGGTTTGTAAAAAAACTGACACTAATGTGATCATTAGTGTCGGTCCCAACGGCTAGGGGGGCGGAAATCATTAGTACCGGTTCATGGAGAACCTTTAGTACTGGTTCGTGCCACGAACCGGTACTAAAGAGGCAGTTGCAGGCTGTGGTCAGGCTGGGGCCCCACCAGCACCTTTAGTACCGGTTCATGCCACCAACCGGTACTAGAGGTTTCTAGTTGATTCATTCTGCACCTGTTTTTTAGTCCCACCTTGCTCCGCTAACAGAGTTTTTACCACCTTAAATATGTTACTTCTCAAACTATCACAACCACTTGGTCTTCATTGAACTCTATGTGTAGGATCTGTAGCTGCAATAGGAGTCTCCGCCGGTTCTTAAATCGGGGTAGATTCCTATTGACAATTTAGATTCTAAACCAAAAGATCATTGATGATCAATGTATTTTTTGTGTATTTCTCTGTAGCAGTAGCACGTTTTGGCTGAAAGGCGGTACTGATCAATGTTTTTTTTCTGCGTTCAGATGCACAATTCAAATTCACATTCTCTTTCGAAGTACTGGATGCACTTCATGTACAAACTGGACAGTCTCTTAGGAAGTATCAGGGTTTTGGACGAAAACTCATCTGTTACACCGGCTATTCAATATTTTAATAACTTAGTACAACTCCGGACTTTTTCTGTGTTTAGATGCAGAATTCAAATTCATGTCATCAACTTTTAACCCTTTCTGACATAATTTGCTATTTTCGATGCATTACTGATTTGTTTTCAGAGCTAAATCACCATGAAAGTGGAAATCAGTACAAAATGAACTCTGAAAATGTTGAAACTTAGCAAGGTATCATCATTTCACCCGCATAGCATGTGCAAAAAAGTAGAGAGGGTTACGGCAAAAACTGGATGCACTTCGTGTACAAAATGGACAATCTCTTAGGAAGTATCAGGGCCGGTTTCTATGGAAAACTCATCTGTTACACCGGCTATTCAATATTTTAATAACTTAGTACAACTCCGAACTTTTTTGGCATTCAGATGGAGAATATAAATCCACTTCATCAACTTTCAACCCTTTCTGACATAATTTGCTATTTTCGATGCATTACTAATTTGTTTTCAGAGCTAAATCACCATGAAAGTGGAAAGCAGTACAAAATGAACTCTGAAAAGGTTAAAACTTAGCAAGGTATCATCATTTCACCCGCATAACATGTGAAAAAAAATAGAGAGGGTTACGACATAAACTGGATGCACTTCATGTACAAACTGGACAATCTCTTAGGAAGTATCAGGGCCGATTTTGGACGAAAACTCATCTGTTACACGGGCTATTCAATATTTTAATAACTTAGTACAACTCCGGACTTTTTCTGTGTTCAGATGCAGAATTCAAATCCACGTCATCAACTTTCAACCCTTTCTGACATAATTTGCTATTTTCGATGCATTACTGATTTGTTTTCAGAGATAAATCACCGTGAAAGTGGAAAGCAGTACAAAATGAACTCTGAAAAGGTTGAAACTTAGCAAGGTATCATCATTTCACCCGCATAGCACGTGCAAAAAAGTAGAGAGGGTTAAGGCAAAAACTGGATGCACTTCATGTACAAACTGGACAATCTCTTAGGAAGTATTAGGGCGGGTTTCGAACGAAAACTCATCTGTTACACCGGCTATTCAATATTTTAATAACTTAGTACAACCATGGACTTTTTCTGCATTCATATGCAGAATTCAAATCCATGTCATCAACTTTCAACCATTTCTGACATAATTTGCTATTTTCGATGCATTTACTGATTTGTTTTCAGAGCTAAATCACCGTGAAAGTGAAAAGCACCAGAAAATGAACTCTGAAAAGGTTGAAACTTGGCAAGGTATCATCATTTCACCCGCATACCATGTGCAAAAAAGTAGAGAGGGTTATTGAGGGAGTCCTGGATAAGAGGATATCCGGACAGCCGGACTATATTATTTGGCCGGACTGTTGGACTATGAAGATACAAGATTGAAGACTTCGTCCCGTGTCCGCATGGGACTCTCCTTCGCGTGGAAGGCAAGCTTGATGATTCGGATGATAGATATCCTTCTCCGTAACCGACTTTGTGTAACCCTAGCCCCCTCCGGTGTCTATATAAACCAGAAGGTTTAGTCCGTAGGACGACAACAATCATAATCATAGGCTAGCTTCTAGGGTTTAGCCTCTATGATCTCGTGGTAGATCAACTCTTTTAATACTCATATCATCAAGATCAATCAAGCAGGAAGTAGGGTATCACCTCCATCGAGAGGGCCCGAACATGGGTAAACATCGTGTCCCCAGTCTCCTATTACCATTAGCCTTGGACGCACAGTTCGTTACCCCCTACCCGAGATCTGCCAGTTTTGACACCGACATTGGTGCTTTCATTGAGAGTTCCTCTGTGTCGTTGCTGTAAGGCTCGATGGCTCCCTCAACCTTCAACAACGCAGTCCAGGGAGAGACTTTTCTCCCCGGACAGATCTTCGTGTTCGGCGGCTTCGCTCTGCGGGCCAACTCGCTTGGCCATCTGGAGCAGATCGAGAGCTACGCCCCTGGCCATCAGGTTAGGTTCGGAAACTTGAATTACACGGCCGATATCCGCGGAGATTGGATCTTTGACGGATTCGGGCTTGCATCAGGAGGCCGAGCAGTCACGACGATCACGACTTAAATCTGCTGTCGGACAGTATTCGGGATGTCGCCCTGCAGCTGCTCTAGACCTAAATCCAAGGCAGATCGCGTCGTCCAAGGATGGGTGGATGGACCTCACAACGGAGGCCGCATACTCCTCGGCGATAGAGCCGAACACAGATTCCACCGTTAAGGGAATCTGCGTCACCGGACCCCCGGACTCGTGTCCAGGTGTTGGTTCCGAACCACGCGCCCCCGGGCCCATCGAGTCCGATTGGGCTCCAGTAATGGAGTTCACCGCCGCGGATATCTTTCAGCATCCCTCCTTTGGCGATGTGCTAAATTCATTAAAGTCTCTCTCTTCGTCAGGAGATTCCTGGCCGAACTATGTCCGGCTCGAGTGGGAAGCAGGCGACGAAGAAATTCGTTACCCACCCACCACCCACTTAATAGCCACTGTCGATGATTTAACCGACATGCTTGACTTCGACTCCGAAGACATCGACGGTATAGACGAAGATGCAGGAGAAGAACAAGAACCACCACCCACAGGGCGCTGGACAGGCACCTCCTCATATGATATATATATGGTGGACACCCCCAAAGAAAACAATGGCGATAAGGTAACAGAACATAACCCCTCAGGGAAGAAATCAAAGCATGGGCGTCATCCGCACCGCGCTAAGCCCCGCCACAGCAATACTGGCATAGGAGAAGAAAACAATCCAGACGGTGCCGAAGAGGAATACAATCCTGATCAGCCTACCTTTGAACAGGCCTACCTTTGATCCCATAGAGTAGGAGCACTTTAAACGCCGGCTTATAGCCACTGCAAGAAGCCTGAAAAAGAAGCAGCAGCAGCTCCAAGCTAATCAAGATATGCTCGCAGACAGATGGACCGTGGTCCTGGCGGCCGAGGAATACGGACTTGAGCCCCCCACCAAAGGTTACCCAAAGCACAAGTTGCTACCTCAACTAGAGGAGGAGGCCGTAGAGCCTACACTACCAGCACAAGACCAAATACCAGCCCGCACCCCCACGCCAGTTCTCTACGGCCCGGGGCAATACGCAGGACCTGTAAGACATATTGGAAAACAACGCAGGACAACCAAGATCGATCTACGGATCGTGGGGGCGCGCCACAGCACATGACGATGATCGTCATGCCGGATACACTAATAATAAGTCCGGCTAGGCCGAACATAACCGACTAGACTTAGTCGGACTGCGTCGCGACATATCCCGGCACAGAGGCGCCGCACACCCCCTCTGCTTCACTGGTGAAGTAATGGATCATGAATTCCCAGAAGGGTTTAAACCTGTAAACATCGAGTCATACGATGGCACAACAGACCCCGCGGTGTGGATCGAAGACTTTCTTCTCCACATTCACATGGCCCGCAGTGATGACCTACACGCCATCAAGTATCTTCCCCTTAAACTAAAAGGACCAGCCAGCCATTCTCTAAATAGCCTGCCGGCGAACTCCATCGGCAGTTGGGAAAATCTTGAGGACGCATTCCTCGACAACTTCCATGGCACTTACGTGCGACCACCGGATGCTGATGACTTAAGTCACATTACCCAACAGCCCGAAGAGTCAGCCCGCAAATTCTGGACTCGGTTCCTAACTGAAAAGAACCAAATTGTTGACTGTCCGGACGCCGAGGCCCTGGCGGCCTTTAAGCATAATATCCGCGACAAGTGGCTCGCCCGACACCTCGGCCAAGAAAAACCGAAGTCCATGGCAGCCCTCACGACACTCTTGACCCGCTTTTGCGCGGGCGAGGACAGCTGGCTGGCTCGCAGTAGCACCACGCCAAGAAACTCCGGCACTTCAGATGTCCGCGACAGTAATGGAAAGCCACGATGCAATAGACATAAGCGTCGGAATAATGGCGACAACGCCGAATATACGACAGTCAATGCCGGATTCAGAAACTAAAAATCTGGTCAGCGGAAAAAGCCGTTCAAAAGAAACAATCCGGGAACGTCTAGTCTGGTCCGCATACTCGACCGCTCGTGCCAGATTCACGGCACCTCCGACAAACCAGCCAATCACACTAACAGAGATTGCTAGGTATTCAAACCGGCCGGCAAGTTGCATGCCAAAAACAAGGACAAGGGGTTGCACAGCGATGATGACGAGGAGCCCCGGCATCTGAACACTGGGGGATAGAAGAAATCCCCCCCAGGTGAAAACGGTAAACATGATCTAGGACACTCACATTCCCAAACGGGAACGAAAGCATGCACTGAGGGACGTCTATGCGATGGAGCCAGTCGCCCCAAAGTTCAAACCATGGTCATCCTGTCCGATCACCTTCGATCGTAGGGACCATCCTACCAGCATCCGTCACTGTAGCTCAGTCGCATTGGTCCTTAACCCAATCATCGTCGGATTCCACCTCACGCAAGGCCTTATGGACGGTGGCAGCAGCATGAACCTGCTTTATCAGGACAGAGTGTGCAAAATGGGCATCGATCCCTCACAGACCAAACCCACTAAAACCGCCTTTAAAGGTGTAATTCCAGGGGTAGAGGCCCGCTGTACGGGCTCAATAACACTAGAAGTGGTCTTCGGATCTCCGGATAACTTCCGAAGCGAGGAGTTAATCTTTGATATCATCCCTTTCCGTAGTGGCTATCATGCACTACTTGGACGAACTGCGTTTGCTCGATTCAATGCAGTACCTCACTATGCATACCTTAAGCTCAAGATGCCAGGACCTCGCGGGGTTATAACAGTCAATGGAAACACAGACCGCTCCCTCCGTATGGAAGAGCACACTGCAGCCCTCGTGGCAGAAGTACAAAGCAGCCTTCTTTGACAGACAGCCAATTTGGCAATGATAACCCCGAACACCGTCAAGCGAGTCCGGAGCACCCTGCAACATGATCGTCAGGCACGACAAGAGCTCAATTAGCAATCCGGCCTCCGCCCCATCCCCATTCAGGTGGCATTTGTGCCACGCGTACACAACTACGCACTCAAAATACCATGGGCATAGGTGGAGGCGAGACGACAATACGGCCTACATTGCGGTTCAGCCGCCACGAGGCCCGCATAACCGTTTTCTTTCTTTCAGGACCCTACTTTTGGGCAGCCCCTTCAGAGAACCGGACCATCGGACTAATCACAGGAGGGAACACCAAGGAGGCAAGAGGCTTTGCACACAAGGGAATACCCAGGTGGTCTCTGTTACTAATCGTTATACCTGTTTTACATACCCGAATGGAGCCTGCCCTTGGATAGGACATGTCAAATAGTCCTATTTGTTTTTGCTTAACGCATTAATTGTACACATACGCCTTGACGTATTATCCAAATAACAACGGGAAATAGTATACAACGTCAGCTTCTTACTACTATCTTCATATTTTCCCTTGAATATTTATTTAATATTGCATCTGTACACTTTGGTACGATCTGTTTGCCAGGGGCTTTTTATTGAGCCCCATAACATGGCAAGAAAAGTCCGAACACTTTCGATAGTGCGGCACCCCGAACTTATAGCATTATATGCATCATCTCTGAATCATGTCTTGGGTCAATAGTTGAGTTAGCCCGGCTCCCTTGTTTTGGTACCTTACGTTCCGTTATATCGGCTAAATTAGCGCAGGGAGAACTACTGCGATTGTGTCCCAGTTCTTCCGGACGAGAACCTCAGTAGAGAAAGCCGAAAACTGACCGTCATGATGCGGTGAGAGCTGGTCGCTGTTCGAGAGGTACTAAATCCTTAAAGATTTTTTCTGCTTAAGGCGAAGAATCGGCCTTGTCCGATTTAGGCGTGTATAGCGCCCCAGTTCGGCCTTTTGAATACTAGGGGCTTTGCCGATATTTAAAGTTATAGTCTTCTATGGCCAAGTGAGAGTTATAAAACCGCATAGTCCGGTTGCCTTGTTCGCTCTGCTAAACACCTCCTTAAAGGACCAACAATTTGGATAAAGAGTGTTTGGGTTTTCCACGAACACCCCAGTACTAGTTACATGGCGGCGGAAGCTGACGACTGGCCTACTTTCAGAATTTTATAAACGGCCGCACAAAAGGTAATATTTTAAATCAACAAAGCGTTATATAGCGCAAACAAACTCGTTTTCATATTACAAAGACGACATGAGTACATTCACTCAAAGATTATGTTCTTGGCACATTCATCGGCCACAAGGCGAGCGCCTTTCCTAACGCCAACATAATATTTTTCGGCGCAGCGATGCTCCTTACCCTCCAGGGGTCCATCCTTCATGAGCTTCTCAGCATCCAGTTTGGCCCAATGCATCTTCGCACGGGCAAAGGCCCGACGGGCACCCTCAATACAGATGTACTGCTTAATAACTTCAAGTCGTGGACAGGCATGCACCATGAGCTTTATAAGGCCAAAATAGCTATCGGGCAAGGGCTCGCCAGGCCACATCCGGACTATGAGGTCCTTCATGGCCAGTTCGGCGGCCCTGTGGAGTTCGACCAACTACTTTAGTTGTTCACTCAAGGGCATCGGGTGTTCGGCTCCGGCATACAGGGACCAGAACAGCTTCTCCGTTGAGCACCCTTCTTCGGCACGGTAGAACCCCGTGGCATCCGATATGCTGCATGGCAGATCTGCGAATGCCCCTGGAGAGCTCCGAATTCGGTTAAGTAAGAGAAATGTCTCCTCCACATGCTTGCTCTGCATAATGAATGCCTTACCCGCCGCTATCTTCTTGGCCGCCTGGATTTCCTGGAGGGCCTTTTGGGCTTCAGCCTTGGCATCTTTTGCGCTCTCGAGGGCTTTGGCAAGCTCGAACGCTTGCGTCTTGAAGTCATGCTCCAAGGACTCGAAATTCTGGCTGAACTCCTGGAGCTCTTGCTGTACCTCTCCCACCCGATCATCTTGCTTTTCACGCTCGGTGCACTCAGCGGTCGCCTTGGCTTCGGCCTCAGACAACGCTTTCTTCAGGGCCGCCACTTCGATCGTGGCCCTTATTAAAAATCATGATGCTTTTTGTTAGCATCACCAATTTTTCTCCTCTATATGACACACGGACGGGGTATCACTTACCTTTGTTCTCCTGGAGCTGCCTCTTCACGAGGACGAGCTCTTATTCGGCCTGCCCAGGTCCCGCCTGAGTCCGGCGACCTCAGTTGTGCACGCAGCGGTGGCCAGCAGCAACGCCTGCTTATTAACATAGACAAGTACTGTCAGACTCCTACAGTTCTTAAGTTGACCCTCCGTTTGGCTTTTCTTTCCGAACACCAAATAGAGTATCAGGGGCTACTGTCTATTGGGTGATATTTTCTCACACTTTTTCATTACTTAACTCAAAGCCTGATAGGAGGCTGGTGCAGGCTTCGGTCAATCCGCTTTTGGCGGACCGAACCTTCTCAATCACCGTACTCATAAGCCCTGTTCAAGAATTCATCCGATTAACCAGTTAACTTGCCGATTAATCCCTACTCGTAGGGTCACCGAGTAGCCTATAAACCGATAAATCGTCTGATTAGTTGATTAAATGGCCGATTAACTTGCCGATTAGCCGATTAATCCCCTACTCACCAGCCAATTGAGCAGCTACCAATTAACGATTTCCTCAACAATGCTCATAAGAGTACGGTGCTCTTCGTCAATGGAAGCGCCTCGAAGCACTTCCAACAAATTATCCGATGCCTCCAGCTGGGCGGAGGTCATCGGCACGGCCGGCTCGCCCTCCTTCACGAGGGGTTGTCTACTGGAATCCGGAGCGGTAACTGGCTAGGAGCCAGGCTTGTTGTGGCTCCCGTCCGCATAATCCATGGGGATCTTACCCCCCATGTGCCCGGCATCTGGGATTTCATCTTGGGGCGTCTCCAGAACCGTCGCCCCCCGCTCTGGTATCCTTTGGGACAACACCTCGGTGTCGTCTGCAAGTCATGGGGAGGTGGCCGTCGGGAGTGAATTCATCTCCGACTCACTCAAGGACCCATCCGAGGAGGATACCCCGACATTGGACCCAGCCGGACTGCATATACGTGTTCGGCGTTATTACAAACCATGAAGTTAAAGTCGCACGAAAAGTATTACAGAGTGTGGATACTTACGACCTCGCCTGGGGCTTGCCCCTGGGCAGCCACTCCTCCTCGCTGTAGGCGGCGGTAGTGGAGTGATCCGGAAGGAACGCCTTTCCCTTCTTCGGCGTCCTAGCCTCCCCCTGTGGGGCGGCCTTCCTTTTCTTCTACTCCTCAGTGCAGGGTGGGGAGCATTTCTTCATGTTTCCCCCCGTCTCCGTGGGAGGAATCTGCCTCATCATCCTCGGATGACGAGTCAATCACGGCCCTGCGCTGGAGACCTTTTCTGGTCCCCGCAGCCACCTTCTTGGACCCTTTGTCCCTCTCAGTTGGGGCGGCCTTCCTCTTTATCTCCAACCCTTCGTGGGAGGAGTGCGCCTCGGCGTCTTCTGGCGAGGCGTCTGGTGCAACCTCGCGCCGGAGACCCTTCCTGGTCCCCGTGGCCTTCTTTTCGGCCTTTTTCTCCAGCACCTTGTAAGGCGCCGGAACCAGCATCTCCGTCAGGAGTGCGGTTGCTGGATCTTCAGGTAGCGGAGCCGGACAGTCAATCCGCTCCGCCGTCTCCATGTAATCCTGTTTTGTCAGCATGGTGAGTTAAAATCCTCCCACGAATATGCTGGGAAAGGTACATCTTGTGATAATCAGAGGACTTAACGGATTGGCGAGGCGCTTTGCACTGAGCCCGTGGTCCTTGGATGTGGGAGGAGGAACTTTGCCGGTCTTGAACAGCACCTTCCAGACGTCCTTGTGCGTTGTGTCTAAGAGCTCATGCATCATCTGGTGTTCGGCCGGATCGAACTCCCACATATTGAATGCCTGTCTTTGACACGGGAGAATCCGGCGGACGAGCATGAACTGGACCATGTTGACAAGCTTGATCTTCTTGTCCCTGATACTTTTGATGCAGGTCTCGAGTCCGGTCAGCTCGGCAGGTTCGCCCCAGGCCAGGCCCTTCTTTTCCCAAGAGGTGAGCCGCATGGGGATTCCAGATCTAAATTTGGGGGCCGCCACCCAATTGGCGTCGCGCGGCTCGGTGATGTAGAACCACCCTGATTGCCACCCTTTCACAGTCTCCATGAAGGAGCCGTCAAGCCATGTAACGTTGGGCATTTTGCCCACCATGGCGCCTCCACACTCCGCCTGCTGGCTGATCACGATCTTCGGCTTCACGCAGAAGATCTGCAACCAGAGGCCGAAGTGGGGCTTGATGCGGAGGAAGGCCTCACACATGACGATGAATGCCGAGATGTTGAGGACAAAATTTGGGGCTAGATCATGAAAATCTAGCCCGTAGTAATACATGAGCCTGCGGACGAACGGGTGAAGTGGAAATCCTAGTCCGCAGACGAAATGAGGGAGTAATACTACTCTCTCCCGAGACTTTGGGGTGGGAGTGATCTGTCCCTCCACTGGAAGCCTGTGCGCAATGTTTTCGGCCAGGTATCCGGCCGCCTGAAGCTTGTCAATATCCTCCTTCATGACGGAGGAGGCCATCCACTTGCCTCCCGCTCCGGACATGCTGTGGGTTGTCCTACGGAGAAGGTGAGAACTTGAGCGCTGGAGCTCGAGAATGCGAGAATGGATGAGCAAAGGAGGAAGAAGGCGTGGGTTAAAACGGGAGATCCTTGTCCCTTTATAAAGGCGGTGAAAAAAGTGCGCCTCCCCACTTGCCTCTCAAAATCACTCATTTTCCAAGCGCCATGATTGATGGCACGGTTGGGTTACCCATACCCGTATTGATGAGGATCCCGCGATAAGGGGACACGATCTCTGCTTTGACAAGACGTGCCAAAGAAACCGCCTCGCAATGTGTGCGGTAGCTGGTTGTGAAAAACGGTTCGAGTAAGGACCGGGCCGTGGCGTGATGTCATGCTACGAAGAGTTGTCAGCAGATTAGATTTGTGAAATATTGTTCTCTCTACGGTGGTATGTGAAATTTTTCTTGCAGAGCTGGACACGATTTAAGTGTTCGAAGATTACTTTGGAGTATTCGGACATGGAACCCGCCTTGCAATGTCGAAGAAAATCTGCGCGCCGGGCTCATCATCATTGAAGCCTGGTTCAGGGGCTATTGAGGTAGTCCTGGATAAGGGGGTATCCGAACAGCCCGACTATATGCTTTGGCCGGACTGTTGGACTATGAAGATACAAGATTGAAGACTTCGTCCCGTGTCCGGATGGGACTCTCCTTTGCGTGGAAGGCAAGCTTGGCGATTCAGATGATATATCTCCTTCTCTGTAACCGACTTTGTGTAACCCTAGCCCCCTCCGGTGTCTATATAAACCGGAGGGTTTAGTCCGTAGGACGACAACAATCATAATCATAGGCTAGCTTCTAGGGTTTAGCCTCTATGATCTCGTGGTAGATCAACTCTTGTAATACTCATATCATCAAGATCAATCAAGCAGGAAGTAGGGTATTACCTCCATCGAGAGGGCCCGAACCTGGGTAAACATCGTGTCCCCAGTCTCCTGTTACCATTAGCCTTAGACGCACAGTTCGGGACCCCCTACCCGAGATCCGCCGATTTTGACACTGATAGTTACGACAAAAACTGGATGCACTTCGTGTACAAACTGGACAATCTCTTAGGAAGTATCAGGGTTTCGGACGAAAAATCATCTATTACACCGGCTATTCAATATTTTAATAACTTAGTACAACTCCGAAATTTTTCTGTGTTCAGATGCAGAATTCAAATCCACGTCATCAACTTTCAACCCTTCCTGACATAATTTGCTATTTTCGATGCATTTACTGATTTGTTTTTAGAGCTAAATCACCGTGAAAGTGAAAAGCAGTACAAAATGAACTCTGAAAAGGTTGAAACTTGGCAAGGTATCATCATTTCACCCGCATAGCATGTCCAAAAAAGTAGAGAGGGTTACGGCAAAAACTTGATGCACTTCGTGTACAAACTGGACAATCTCTTAGGAAGTATCAGGGTTTCGGACGAAAAATCATCCGTTACACCGGCTATTCAATATTTTAATAAATTAGTACAACTCCGGGCTTTTTCTGCGTTCAGATGCATAATTCAAATCCACGTCATCAACTGTCAATCCTTTCTGACATAATTTGCTATTTTCGATGTATTTACTGATTTGTTTTCAGAGCTAAATCACCGTGAAAGTGAAAAGCACCAAAAAATGAACTGAAAAATCACTACAAATATGAATATAATGATAAAACACACTAATATTAAATATAAGAAACTCTAAATACAGAAAAAAATAACTCACAAATAAAAAGAAGAAACTATATGAAAAAAATTATTTCCGCGCTATCCAGTGGGCCTGCTCAGCCTTGGGCGTGCATATGCAGGCCCATAAGGCCCAGCAGGCTCATAGGGCAGCGCAGCAAAGTTAGGCCCAGAGGCCTGCATTAGATAGGAGCTCGAAGGAGTAGTCACGGCTGGGTTTTTAAACTAGTGTGGCTGCCCTTCGCTCAGCGAGGTGGGACTAAACAATGAGCACCCCGGAACGGGAGCGCACCACCTTTAATACCGGTTTGTGCCACAAACCTGTACTAAAGGGTGGGTCTTTAGTACCGGGTGGTGGCACAAACTGGAACTAAAGCGGGCCGCTTCCCGCCGATTCGCCTGGCCAAATTTAACCTTTAGTACCGGTTCCTGTCCCCAACCGGTACTAAAGCCTCCCCTATATAACCATCACTTACGAAAATTTTGAGTTATCATCTTCATCTTCGTCGCGCCCATCCCCGCGCCGCACCCGTCGCCGC
>NW_025225238.1:81032-87767 GCF_018294505.1 Triticum aestivum
CGCTCGCGCCGGCGGCCTCCTATGCACACATGCACACACGCACACACACACACAAATGTTTAATGTCAAAATGTTAGATTATATAAGAATTAGATAATGTTAGATGAGTTGGTTTTTTATATTTTTAGTTATAGATGAATTTATATTAATGTTAGATGAATTAATATATATTAAATTTAGGTTTATGATGAGATTTGATCATCTAATTAAAATTTAGGTATACTTTTTAGTAAGAAAATTAATAGAACTAGTTAATTGAATTAGTTGAATTAGGAGCTATACTTTATTTAGTTTATTTTTAGTAAGTGTGCTTAGTTTAGTTGAACTAGCTAGTTGAATTAATAGAACTAATTTTGTTGAATTAGTTGAATTAGTTGAACTAGTTAGTTAAATTAGGAGCTATACTTTATTTAGGTATATTTTTAGTAAGTGCTTAGTTGAATTAATTAGTTGAACTAGCTAGTTGAATTAATAGAACTAGTTTAGTTGAATTAGTTGAATTAGTTTGAACTAGTTAGTTGAATTAGGAGCTATACTTTATTTAGGTATATTTTTAGTAAGTGCTTAATTGGATTAATTAGTTGAACTAGCTATATGAATTAATAGAACTATTCTAATTAGTTGAATTAATTGAATTAGTTGAACTAGTTTTTTTGCCGGTCAGGAACGGAGAGTCTTTGACAGGTAGGGCCACGATTTGAGACGTCGGATCATGGGCTACCAACTTGGACGTGAGTTCAGCCCACGCGCGGCCGCACATATATATGTGGGGCGCTGCCAACCCTAGCCGTAGCGAAAACAGAACGCATCTCCGCCTCCACGCCCATGTCGTTCCTCTTCTGCTGCTGCCGCCGGCGACTCCATCCCGTTCACCGCGTACACGGTTGACGGGAGAGCATGCCTCTGAAACCCCGCCTCTCCGGTCCTGTACGGGAGAGGCGCGATTAGGTTTTTGGGTAGCGACTACGCGACTGCTCGCTTCTGTTCATCTACGTCCGCATCACCTTCGTCATCACCATGTCGACCGACACCGACCGTGCCGCCGCTGAGAAGGCCGAGGCCGATAAGAAGGCCGCCGAGGATGCCGCGGCTGCTGCCACCGTCACCGCCGCCGTGTGGCCGATTGGAGGGTATACATCGCTTATCCCTCTCGTGTTTCTTTCTGTTGTAGCAGTACTAGCGATATGCGTAGATGCTTCTACTATGTGTGTAGTACATGCTCTGTTAGATCGTAATCAGTGTATTTATCAATGATGTCCATGTCATGCTCATGATTTATTCATGGATTAATTTAATCGAAAAATGCCTATTTATTTATCAATCCAAAAACCTAATGTGTGTAGGAGTTTTTCGAATTCTGGTTTTGCTGCTGCACTGAAACCGTCCCCGTTTATGGGGACGTATTAGCAGACTAAAACCACCTTATGGCTCACAGCCATGAACGTGTTCTGGGTCGCCGGTGTGACTCCCACAGGAACGATCGCTCCTGAATAGGAGAAGGCTTTCAACGAGGCCACTGTCGTGTTCCTCGGGGCAATTATGAGCGTGATTGGAGATAAGCTTGTTGACGCATATTTGCATATGCGGTCTGCCAAGGACTTGAGGGAGGCGCTCGAATCTAAGTTCGGGGCTGCTGATGCAGGGAGCGAGATGTATATTATAGAGCAGTTCCACGATTAGAAGATGGTTGAAAACCGTCCTGTATTGGAGCAGGCTCATGAGATAATATGCATTGTTAAGGAGCTTGAGCTTCTTAAGTGCGAGTTACCGGGCAAGTTTGTCGCGGGCTGCATAATCGCTAAGCTCCCCAATTCCTAGAGGAACTTTGCCACCACTCTGAAACATCAGAGGCGTGAATTCTCTGTGGATGATGTCATTGGCCATCTGAGTGTTGAGCAGAATTCAAGGGCAAAGGACTCGCATGGAAAAGGGGTCAAAAGAACTTCTGTGGCCAATATGGTACATCAGAAGAACTCAAATTCCCACAGGCCCAAGGGAAAGAACGGTGTCCAACAAAATGTCGACTTTAAGAAGAAGGGTAAGAAGACCTTCAAGAAGAACAAGAAGGATGATGGTTGCTTTACTTGTGGTTCCGTTGAACATTGGGCCAACAAGTGCCCAAACAAGTACAAGAAGCCAGGGCATGACTCCAAGTCTGTCAATATGATTGTGAGCAACAATGAGAGTGGTGCATCTGGGTACGGTAATTTATTTGGTGTATTTTCAGTTTGGCCGTCCACAGATTGGTGGGTCGATACAGGTGCAGGTGTTCATGTGTGTGCTGACATTTCATTGTTTTCTTCTTACCAGGCCATAGGTCATGGGTCCGTACTGATGGGGAATGGCGCGAGTGCTTCTGTTCTTGGTGTTGGCACGGTCGATCTGAAGTTTACTTCGGGAAGGATCGTGCAGCTAAATAATGTGCAGCATGTCCCCGCCATCAAGAAGAACCTCGTTAGTGGCTCCCTTCTATGTAGAGAAGGGTTTAAGTTGGTATTCGAGTCTAATAAATTAGTTGTTACAAAATATGGACTATTTGTTGGAAAGGGTTATGAATGCGGAGGCATGTTCCGCCTTTCTCTTGCAGATCTATGTAATAAAGTCGTGAACAATATTGATTTGAGTGTTAATGAATTTGAAGTCTGGCATTCACGTCTTTGTCACATTAGTTTCGGTGTTATGACGCAGCAAGCAAAATTGAATCTAATCCCGAGTTTCACTTTAGCCAAAGGTTCTAAGTGCCATTCATGTGTGCAATCTAAGCAACCTTGCAAGCCTCACAAGCCAGCAGAGGAGAGACACTTGGCGCCACTTGAACTCATACATTCTGGTCTTTTTGAGATTAATGGTGTGTTGACTAAAGGTGGAAAGAAATATTTCATGACTTTGATAGATGATTCCACTAGATATTGCTATGTGTATCTGTTAAATACCAAATATGAGGCTCTATACTACTTTAAAATCTATAAGGTAGAAGTTGAGAATCAACTCGAAAAGAAAATTAAACGAGTCCGGTCAGATCGAGGTGGAGAGTACTTCTCGAAAGAGTTTGATGCCTTCTGTGCGGAACACGGTATTATTCACGAGAGGACGCCTCCCTACTCACCCCAGTCAAACGGGGTTGCCGAGCGGAAAAATCGTACTCTAACTAATTTGGTTAACGCCATGTTAGATACGTCGGGTTTATCCAAGGCATGGTGGGGGAGGCTATAATGACATCATGTCATGTCCTGAATAAAGTTCCGACAAAGGATAATGAGATCACTCCTTATGAGAAGTGGACCAAGAGAAGGACAACACTCTCGTACTTACGTAGTTGGGGCTGCTTGGTGAAAGTTAATGCGCCGATCCCCAAAAAGCGTAAACTTGGACCAAAGACTGTGGACTATGTTAATTTGGGCTATGCTATGAATAGTGTTGGCTATAGATTTCTAGTAGTGAAATCTGAGTTACCTGACATGAAGGTCGGTACAATTATGGAGTCTAAGGATGCTACATTCTTTGAGGACATTTTCCCCATGAGAGATGTACAAAGCACTTCTAGACAGGAATTCAAGGAGACTCCTGAACCTGCCATTCCGATGGAATATTATAAAGAAACACATGATAAAAATCCTGAGGAGGATAATGAGGAAACCCTTGGTAGGGGTAAGAGACAAAGGACTGTAAAGACCTTTGGTGATGATTTCTTCATATACCTCGTGGAGGATAATCCCACTTCTATTTCAGAAGCGTATGCATCTCCAGAAGCTGACTACTGGAAGGATGCGGTCCGTAGCGAGATGGATTCCATCATGGCTAACGGGACTTGGGAGCTTACTGAACGTCCTTATGGTTGCAAACCATTGGGATGCAAGTGGGTGTTCAAGAAGAAGCTTAGGCCCGACGGTACGATAAAAAAGTACAAGGCTAGGCTTGTGGCCAAGGGCTACGCCCAGAAAGAAGAAGAAGATTTCTTCGACACTTATTCACATGTGGCCAGACTGACCACCATTCAAGTATTACTCTCGTTGGCGGCCTCACATGGTCTTCTCATTCATCAGATGGATGTTAAGACGGCTTTCCTGAACGAAGAGCTAAAGGAGGAAATCTATATGCAACAGCCTTATGGCTTTGTGGTAGATGGTCAGGAAGGAAAGGTGTGTAAGTTGGTGAAATCTTTGTATGGCCTGATACAAGCGCCTAAGCAATGGCATGACAAGTTTAATGAAACCTTGACATCTGTTGGCTTTGTTGTTAATGAGGCCGACAAATGTGTATATTATCACTATGGTGGGGGCGAAGGAGTTATATTGTGTTTGTATGTTGAGGACATACTGATATTTGGAACTAATCTCAAGTTGATCGAGGAGGTTAAGTGTTTCCTATCCCAAAACTTTGAGATCAAGGACCTTGGAGTGGCTGATGTTATCTTAAACATCAAGGTATTGAGAGATGATGAGGGTGGGATTACACTTCTGCAATCCCATTATGTTGAGAAGGTTTTGAGTCGCTTTGGATATTCGGACTGCAAACCATCTCAAACACCATATGATTCTAGTGTGCTGATTCGAAAGTCTAAAGGAACATCTATAGATCAATTGAGATACTCTCAGATTGTTGGTTCACTCCAGTATCTAGCGAGCGCAACGAGGCCTGACATTGCATTTGCTATTAGCAAACTGAGCCGATTTGTTTCCAAACCCGGTGATGTACATTGGCGTGCTGGTGAGAGAGTTATGCGCTATCTGAAAGGTACTATGAACTATGGACTTCACTATACCAGATACCCATCGGTACTTGAAGGGTATAGTGATGCGAATTGGATCTCTGATGCTGATGAGATGAAGGCCACAACTGGGTATATGTTTACTGTTGGAGGTGGTGCTGTTTCTTGGATGTCTTGCAAGCAAACGATCTTAACAAGATCGCCAATGGAAGTAGAATTAACAACATTAGATACATCGGATGGCGAAGTGGAATGGCTTCAAGATCTATTGATGGACTTGCCAGTGGTTGAGAAGCCGGTTCTGGCCATCCTTATGAACTGCGACAATCAAACAGTTATTGTCAAGGTGAAGAGTTCAAAGGACAACATGAAGTCCAACAAACACATAAGAATGAGATTGAAAGCTGTCAGAAAATTGTGGAACTCCGGAGTGATAGCGTTGGATTATACTCATATGGCTAAGAATCTGGCTGAGCCCTTTACTAAAGGGCTATCACGTGTTGTGATAGATAGCGCATCAAGGGAGATGGGTATGAGACCCACATGAGTTGCCATGGTAGTAACCCAACCTATGTGATCGGAGATCCCGTGAAGTAGGACCTGGGAAAACAAGCCAGTGGTGAACTGAGGAGAGTAACTTTACTAACCCACTCCGTTGGAGATGCAATACTCTCGGAAACTGTATGGAAGGATGACTACTGTCTTAATGTGTTCCAAGGCTTATATGTATAAGCAAGATGCTATCCTACAGAGCGATCTTCACACCTATATGAGCCCAACTGCTGGTCACAGTCTATGAGATTGGGGTGATCTCTAGCAAGCTCATGAACAAGCCAGGAGTGTGACTAATATGCTCCACCCGAGGGGTCGGCCTTCGGAATCCTCGTATCAGTGAGACTAGTGGTGAAACTTCTTGACGCCAAACTGACAATTCAAGGCATAGTCCATTGTTCAGTTGTGAAGGAGTGTAACTACTTGGTCTAGGTGGAGCTCAACCTTAATCGGTCTCCGCTGAGATGCTGGTATATCAAAACAGCGTTTGGAACAAAGGACAAAGTGGGCCCCTGAGATCTAGTGGGGGATTGTTGAAATATGAGATGGGCCTAGAGCCCATATGAAAATTTCAGATTTAATCTTTAAGGGCCCATGTAGGTGGTATGACAAGGTGGTGGGAAGTTTAGTCCCACCATGCTAGTGGAAGGAGAGTTGGAGTGGTTTATAAGGGATTCTCTCCCTCATGCTATTGGAGCTTGAGAAGAAAAGAAGCCCTCGCGCACTCCTCCTCCTCCGCTCGCCTCGCCACGCCACGCCACGCCTCGTCACGATGCGGCGCGCCGCGGGTTGCGGGATTGAGCCGAGCCGAGCCGAGCTCACTCCTATGCGCTTCTTTTTGCCGGTCAGGAACGGAGAGTCTTTGACAGGTAGGGCCGCGATCTGAGACGTCGGATCATGGGCTACCGACTTGGACGTGGGTTCAGCCCACGTCTCTCCACGCGCGGCCGCACATATATATGTGGGGCGCTGCCAACCCTAGCCGCAGCAAAAACAGAACGCATCTCCGCCTCCACGCCCACGTCGTTCCTCTGCTGCTGCCGCCGCCGGCGACTCCATCCCGTTCACCGCAAACACGGTTGATGGGAGAGCAGGCCTCCGAAACTCCGCCTCTCCGGATCCTATACAGGAGAGGGGCGATTAGGTTTTTGGGTAGCGACTACGCGACTGCTCGGTTCTGTTCATCTACGTCCGCATCACCTTCGTCATCACCAGACCGACACCAACCGTGCCGCCGCTGAGAAGGCCGAGGTCGACAAGAAGGCCGCCGAGGATGCCGCGGCTGCTGCCACCGCCACCGCCGCCGCGTGGCCGATTAGAGGGTATACATCGCTTATCCCTCTCGTGTTTCTTTCTGTTGTAGCAGTACTAGCGATATGTGTAGATGTTTCTACTATGTGCGTAGTACATGCTCTGTTAGATCGTAATCAGTGTATTTATCAATGTTGTCCATGTCATGCTCATGATTTATTCAT
>NW_025225238.1:88321-89826 GCF_018294505.1 Triticum aestivum
CGTACTGATGGGGAATGGCGCGAGTGCTTCTGTTCTTGGTGTTGGCACGGTCGATCTGAAGTTTACTTCGGGAAGGATCGTGCAGCTAAATAATGTGCAGCATGTCCCCGCCATCAAGAAGAACCTCGTTAGTGGCTCCCTTCTATGTAGAGAAGGGTTTAAGTTGGTATTCGAGTCTAATAAATTAGTTGTTACAAAATATGGACTATTTGTTGGAAAGGGTTATGAATGCGGAGGCATGTTCCGCCTTTCTCTTGCAGATCTATGTAATAAAGTCGTGAACAATATTGATTTGAGTGTTAATGAATTTGAAGTCTGGCATTCACGTCTTTGTCACATTAGTTTCGGTGTTATGACGCAGCAAGCAAAATTGAATCTAATCCCGAGTTTCACTTTAGCCAAAGGTTCTAAGTGCCATTCATGTGTGCAATCTAAGCAACCTTGCAAGCCTCACAAGCCAGCAGAGGAGAGACACTTGGCGCCACTTGAACTCATACATTCTGGTCTTTTTGAGATTAATGGTGTGTTGACTAAAGGTGGAAAGAAATATTTCATGACTTTGATAGATGATTCCACTAGATATTGCTATGTGTATCTGTTAAATACCAAATATGAGGCTCTATACTACTTTAAAATCTATAAGGTAGAAGTTGAGAATCAACTCGAAAAGAAAATTAAACGAGTCCGGTCAGATCGAGGTGGAGAGTACTTCTCGAAAGAGTTTGATGCCTTCTGTGCGGAACACGGTATTATTCACGAGAGGACGCCTCCCTACTCACCCCAGTCAAACGGGGTTACCGAGCGGAAAAATCGTACTCTAACTGATTTGGTTAACGCCATGTTAGATACGTCGGGTTTATCCAAGGCATGGTGGGGGAGGCTATAATGACATCATGTCATGTCCTGAATAAAGTTCCGACAAAGGATAACGAGATCACTCCTTATGAGAAGTGGACCAAGAGAAGGACAACACTCTCGTACTTACGTAGTTGGGGCTGCTTGGTGAAAGTTAATGCGCCGATCCCCAAAAAGCGTAAACTTGGACCAAAGACTGTGGACTATGTTAATTTGGGCTATGCTATGAATAGTGTTGGCTATAGATTTCTAGTAGTGAAATCTGAGTTACCTGACATGAAGGTCGGTACAATTATGGAGTCTAAGGATGCTACATTCTTTGAGGACATTTTCCCCATGAGAGATGTACAAAGCACTTCTAGACAGGAATTCAAGGAGACTCCTGAACCTGCCATTCCGATGGAATATTATAAAGAAACACATGATAAAAATCCTGAGGAGGATAATGAGGAAACCCTTGGTAGGGGTAAGAGACAAAGGACTGTAAAGACCTTTGGTGATGATTTCTTCATATACCTCGTGGAGGATAATCCCACTTCTATTTCAGAAGCGTATGCATCTCCAGAAGCTGACTACTGGAAGGATGCGGTCCGTAGCGAGATGGATTCCATCATGGCTAACGGGACTTGGGAGCTTACTGAACGTCCTTA
>NW_025225239.1:0-1200 GCF_018294505.1 Triticum aestivum
AAAAATAGTAATAATTTTTTTAAAAATATGTTCAAATTTGTTACTTGAAAATATCATCGGCGGTGGCGGTGGAGCGGGGGAGGGTGTGGGGGGTGCCCGTTGGCGGCGGCGGAGCGGGGGAGGGTGCGGGGGGCCGGGTGCTCGTCGGCGACGATGGAGCGGGGGAGGGTTGCGGTGGGTCGTCGGCGGCGGTGGAGCTAGCGGGGGAGGGTGCGGGTGGGATCGAGATCGAGATCAAAAAGTGTCCATGAAATTTAAAAATATTCATGATATCAAAAAGTGCTCATTAGTAGTTTAAACTAGTAATGGCGCACTTTGACACGGTGCGCCATTAGCAGTTTTGCAAAAAAGTAAAAAATATATATATACTAATGGCGCACTGTTTATAAGGTGCGCCATTACTTGTTAGAACTAGTAATGGCGCACTTTGACATCATGCACCATTAGTATGTATGGAAAAATGGAAAAAAAATTCAATACTAGTGGCGCACCGTGTGTCTGGTGCGCCATTAGTGTCTTCCTCACTAATGGCGCACCTTCAACCGGTGCGCCCTTAGTATATAGTAGTGGCGCACTGCTTACCTGGTGCGCCATTAGTATCAATCCTATCTATAGCCTTTTTCCTAGTAGTGGTTGCACGATGGTGATTTTGTGTGTTTTACTCTTCTTCCAGATTTTTTTTGAAATTCTATTTATTTTTCCCACAACATGGCTATTTTTTGACATTCCTTCTCTTTGAAGAAAATTGCAATTGGGTTGTTCGCACTAGGTCCACAAATAATGCCTTGTAATCTACAAAAAATATTGAGACGTATCACCCCTGCCAACCCTGACGAGCGTCGCGCGTCCCCAGTTGTTTTCCCGTCAGTTGGACATCGTCTTTTTTATTTAGGAATCTTTAAGAATTTTTTTTTTTTTTGAGAATCGTCTGTCTGACATCATCAAGTCTTTCTAGTTCCCTCTTGCCTAATGACGAGTACGCCCGCAAGTTGTTTGAGAAATCTCATCAAGGGTAGATTTGATTTCATTTGTGCAAATTCTTTTTGGGCTTTGGTGGATAGTAGATACCAGGGTTTGACCACATAACAAGACAGTCATACAATTTAACTAGAGAGACAATCCGTCTGTGTGTGCTAAGTCGGTAAACCCAACATGAAAAGGTCCCTCGTTGCTCACCAAGATCCATCGTAAACTCTCATG
>NW_025225239.1:1456-4305 GCF_018294505.1 Triticum aestivum
GGGGGATGTCCAAGTCCCGACTGTCCCGAGCCCCCATAAGCGAAGGGCCCCCCACTGCTCCAGCTAGCTAACCTATTTGCTAGGCCAGATCCTAAGCAAGATCGTACTGCAGGCCCATGTGAGGAAGGAAGACAACCACGCTACCTAGCCGGCCAGTTCCGGGAGCTCCTATACGCCGCACTTTGCGGCAAAAGGAGTCTCACTCGCACAGGATACGCAATGACTGGCATGGACCATGGCAGAGGCCTGTGTGTGCATGTATCGAGCGGATGTGATGCGAAGCCCTTGTTGGTTCTGTAGCGCAACAGGGAAAAAAATAACTAAAATGTAGCGCGCTATAGAGGAACTGAACTCCAGAACTCTCAATAGTGAAGTGTTGCCGATAGCAATGCGAGCTGATGATTGTAAGTTACTTATTTTCACCGCTAATGTCTAAGAACTAAAAACACGTCCAGAACTCAAAACTTTTTTATTTTATTCAAACAAGTCTTGGAAATCATAAAAAGTTAAAAGGAAAGTAATGTTTCAAAGTTCAAACATTTTTGAACAACATGATTTTTTAAATTCATATTTTAAATAACACTTTTGAATTTGTCCACATTTCTCGAATCCCAACCATTTTCTCCAATTGTGAACATTTTTTGAACATGCGAACATTTATTTAACTATGTGAACAAATTTTGAAATTTCATTTTTTATAAATGCAAACAAAATTTGAAAAAGTGATCATTTCTTGAAATTTGGAACACTTTCAAAATTCTGATTTTTTTGGAAACCCCTGAACATTTTTTAAAATTCTCAAACAATTTTAACCTGTGAAGTGATTTTGAAAAAAGGAATATTTTTTGGAATTCAAGAAAATTTGAAACCACGAACATTTTTGGAAAACTCCCGAACATATTCTGAATCTGTGAACTAATTTTAGAAAACAGGATTTTTTTTAAAGATGAACTTTGTTATAATTTTGAACATGATCGAAACATTTTTTTTCCAAATTTGTTAACAGAATTAAAAAAAGGAAGATTTTAAAAATGCTATATTCAAATTTTTCTAAAATAAAAATTTTAAAGAAAGAGGAAAATCAAACTTGAAAAGAAAGAAAAAATAAAATAAACAGAAACAGAAAAAATAAAAATAAAAGGAAAAATCTGAAAAGCCAAACAACCAGTAAAAACCGGCTTGGGAACCCTCTAGAAGGTTCCGGAAACCGGGATCATGTAGCACGTTCACCAGCAATGTGTCATCCCATGTCGTTCACCCGGATCTATTCCGTGTGCGTTTCAACGATAGTTCGTCGTCAAATAGGATCTTCCGTCAAATCCTATTAAGTGCTTGGCGCACAACCCGGCATGACCCATTTTTTTCAATTTTTTTTCTCCTTGTTCGTACCGTGCGTCAATTGTATGTAGCGTTGGCCAGATTTTCATGAGATGCTGGCGAATTTCAATTTGGAAGCTTCTAGATGCTTCTAGTCTGGTTTTCCCATTTCTTTTCTTCTTTTTTTTTTTCCTATGCTTATCTTTGTTACTCCCTCCGTGCCGGTGCATTAGGCACATTACGAAAATCAAATAATTCCAAAAAGCATAGGCGCAGTGGATTAACTTCCATCATTTTTCTCATTTTTTGACATGAATAAAGGAATCAACCTATAATAGATGTGTGGCATGTATGCTTTTAATGGTTTGAGACTACCTAGCAACGGTCAGTTCATTGCATTCAATGATGTTAATCCGCAAATAAATATTAAGTTCTTCCGTTTTCCCGTCTCGTCTTGGTCAAGGTGCACTACCTAAGATGACTAATGCACTGGTACGGAGGGATTACTATTTTTTCAAATTCATGAACATTTGTCAAATATGTATCAATTCAGCGAACACACGTCGTCCTGTTAAAATCTTGGACACAGATCCTCTGACGTGCCTAACCCTGCCTTATCCTTCCTTTGGGTCGCTGACAAGTGAGCCCCACGCTTGGTGGGACCCATGTGTCAATGTCTCAATGGCAGGTTAGCCAAAGTCAGGGGATCCTCGTCCTAAAATCTTGTATGTCACAAAATATGCATCAATGAGAAAGAAAAATGATGGTAAAAGCATTAAATATAATTTTATAGTTGTCCCAACCATGTAATTTAGTGCCATATCTATTGTTCGTTTACTTAATATTGGTGTCACATTGCTCGAGCTATAAATTTGGCAAAAGAAGTAGCACCATATACGCGTGAATTTTGTAAAAAAAAATAATTGAACATTGCAAGCAAAGAAATTGATGAAAGTTGGTCAACATTATAAACAATAAATTTAAGCGGTATCGTAGATGTAATTTGGTTCCTAATCATTTTCATGTAAAACTCAACAAATATACATCCATACTGGACGATTCTTGAAAAAATTACATCCGAACACCATAGTCTTTTTTCTCAAGACTTAAGTCGCACAACTCAAGTTTGTAAATGGACCAAAAATTGTTATTGAACATGTCGCTGTTGATGAATTTGAATCCTGGAACTAAATGGCTATTTTGTTTTATTAAAGCTCAAAGTTAATTCGATCCTTCCTACAACACAATACAACCATATCGTTCTTTGTATTTTCCCTTGTTGCGTCCCATCACATACAATTAATGATGAATGTCTTACAGTGTGAAAAAATCTGGGGAAGCTGATCTGAGATAAATGTTCCTAGAAACCACACCATCCATGACTGCCAACTTGTATATCATCAAGGATTTACTCCCTCCATCTCATAATGTAAAACATTTTTTTGACACTAGTGTAGTGTCAAAAAAACGTCCTACATTAGGAGACGGAGGGAGTAATTCATTATCGTCATGCTTCACTAGCCATTGAACAC
>NW_025225240.1:0-3771 GCF_018294505.1 Triticum aestivum
GAAGTTCGTTGGAGTGTCTTAAGGGTTGCCATGCTTAGAGCTATGGTTTGAGACATAATGGATCAAGAACTTAAAAGGATGATTTGAATGATGAACTCTAGGAGTGGCTCAAAGATATGATCATAATGGACTCATGTGTTGAGTCATGATTGATCAAGTATTCAACCAAGCTATTCAAGTGAAGAATTCAATATACCCTTCAATACATCAATATTAAACATGGAGTAGAGATATAGGTTGACCAAGATGAAGCTCAAAGATCGAACTCTAAATAGTCAACACACGAGCACAAATGATGCACCACATAGGATCTTGTGGTATGATAAGAAATTATCAATTACACTCTGTGTACTAACCCATACTATGTGTTGTCTATGTTTTTGAGGGTTAGGTGATTCTCATGGGCTCGCATCGAGAAAGAGATTTCAAATGTCTATGAGAGGATGACATCAAGTGTTGGTGATCATGGTTGACAAGGGCAAGTTCAAGATAACCATCCCGAAGGATTACATGCTTGAAGCTTGTGGATGATCACATGATGGACAATTGAAGATGAATACAAAGCAAAGCGTCCCCACATTGTGTATGGGGGAGAGACATGAAGACTTTACCAATGTCTTGCCTTCATCTTGAGCCAAGAATAAACATCAACATCAAGCTCAAGTGAACGGCTCGTGTCAAAGGTATTAGTTCCTTTGACGTTAGTGTTGTGGAGTGATGACCACCAAAGAAACATATACACTCAAGAATGGATTCTTGATAGCTATGTAGTGTAGCTATTTTTATGATTCTTGAGTTATAGGGATCCCACACTATTAAGAGGGGATCAAAGGGGTTTGTGATGGATTTGCTCAAGTCAACATCTTCTATACACAATTCCACTCATATCCTATATACCAAAGAAAAGACAAAGCCAAATAGTTTCCCAAAATATATGATGTAACCTTTTTATAATTTGAACCCTCCATTTTGGTTTATTTTGGGTGGTTCTCTATCCGAGGACTTGTAGCTTTTCCATAGCTTTAAAACGAGCCCAAGATCATCAAAATCGGAGTCCGGATGTGAAAGTTATGCATGTTTTAATTTTGGGGTTCCTGTTGTTATTTTGGCCGGACGTCCGGTAACGTCCGGAAATCCGGTGCGCCAATCCAGAATCAAACGAACGGAAATCCGGTAAGTACCGGACGTCCGGTCTCCGAACATCCGGAAAACG
Organism: Triticum aestivum; assembly: GCF_018294505.1. NCBI lineage: Eukaryota > Viridiplantae > Streptophyta > Magnoliopsida > Poales > Poaceae > Triticum > Triticum aestivum. Next base: position 1,214 of record NW_025225240.1, read on the forward strand.
TCGGACGTCCGTCAAACCTTTTTCGCAAATATCCTGATACATTCATCTGATGGCGTGCTACAGCCATCGGACGTTCGGTGTTCCACCGGACGTCCGGTGCCTGTTTTGCCACCGGACGTCCGGTAATCCACCGGACGTCTGACACTTTCCTGAGCAGAATTCTGCCCCAACGGCCATTTGGGGCCACACTATAAATACCCCTTCACTACTTCGTGGAGTGGTTGAGCAACATAACTATCTTGACCCACACTTGAAGAAAAGCTCCCTCTCCTTTCTCCTATCTCAAATCTTAGATCCCGGAGAGATTTGTGAGAGTTCTTGAGAGAGATTCCACTCAAGTGAAGATCCACTCCCTCTCCTTCTCTTGACCAAAGGAATTCGTGATTTGAGCAAGTCTTGAGCATTTCCCCCTTGATCTTGTTACTCTTGGAGGTTGGAGACTCGTAGGCGGTAGGAGTGCTCCGGTGAGGAATCAACTTGTGATTTGTCCCCCGGAAAGTTTGTGAAGGTTTGGAGGCCACCTCAAGGTCTACCACTAGTGGTTGGGAATCGCCTTCGTGGCGTTGGTGTGCCTTCGTGGTAACATCCACCTCTCTAACGGTGACTAGCTTCCCTCCAAGGAAGTGAACATCGGGATACATCATCGTCTCCGTGACATCGGTTATCCCTAACCCTAACTCCTTACTTGTGGTTTACCTTGGTCACTTGACCGCGCATTCACTATTCTTGTTGTCCTCATTATATTGTGTTGGTTACCATATCGTAGAGATTATTTAGGCCAACACTTTATAGTCAGCAATTCATACTTCGTACTATTGTTCTATCTTGTATTTAGTGCGAATTGCTAGCTTGTAACATATCTTGTGTAAGCTTGTAGTGCTTACTTGAGTGTGCTTGTATCATTCAATTCCATATATTGTGATACAATTTGTGTAAGCTTGTATTGCCTACTTGTGGGTGAGTGTATTATCCATTTCCATATCTCGTGATGTACATTGAGTAAGGTTGTGTAACTTACTTATGCTTACTCATATCCTCGTTGTTCTCATCTTGTTCATGCTAAGTTGTTGGTGCACTTAGTGAGCCTAGTATATTTAGGATTTTTGCTTGAAAAGTATCCGCTTAGTTTATTTCCGCATTAGGATATTGCCAAATCCATAAAAGATTTTAAAACTCCTATTCACCCCCCTCTAGGCGACATCATGGTCCTTTCACCCTAGTGACAAGCATTAAGCGTAGCAAAGTCATAGCAACATCAATCTCATAACATAGTAGATACTAGGGATCAAACCCTAACAAAACTAACTTGATTACATGGTAAATCTCATCCAACCCATCACCGTCCAGCGAGCCTATGATGGAATTACTCACACACGGCGGTGAGCATCATGAAATTGGTGATGGAGGATGGTTGATGATGACGACGGCTACGAACAATATATCATTCTTTATGTATCGACCATTCCGAGACTCCTCGTCATGTCTGTGATCTCATTTGGGACTACGAACAAACTTTAGTCATAAAAACACATAACTCATAATACAAATTGTCATCGGACGTTAAGCGTGCGGACCCTACGGGGTTCAAGAACTATGTAGACATGATTGAGACACATCTCCGATCAATAACCAATAGCGGAACCTGGATGCTCATATTGGCTCCTACATATTCTACGAAGATCTTTATCGGTCAAACCGCACAACGACATACGTTGTTCCATTTGTCATCAGTATGTTACTTGCCCGAGATTTGATCGTCGGTATCATCATACCTAGTTCAATCTCGTTACCGGCAAGAGCCTTTACTAATTCTGTAATGCTTCATCCCGTAACTAACTCATTAGTCACATTGCTTCCAAGGCTTATAGTGATGAGCATTAACGAGAGGGCCCAGAGATACCTCTCTGATACATGGAGTGACAATCCTAATCTTGATCTATGCCAACCCAACAAACACCTTCGGAGACACCTGTAGAGCATCTTTATAATGACCCAGTTACGTTGTGATGTTTGATAGCACACAAGGTGTTCCTCCGGTATTCGGGAGTTGCATAATCTCATAGTTAGAGGAACATGTATAAGTCATGAAGAAAGCAGTAGCAATAAAACTGTAACAATCATAATGCTAAGCTAACGGACGGGTCTTCTCCGTCACATCATTCTCCAATGATGTGATCCCGTTCATCAAATGACAACACATGTCTATGGTTCGAAAACATAACCATCTTTGATTAATGAGCTAGTAAAGTAGAGGCATACTAGGGACACTATGTATTGTCTATGTATTCACATTGTACTAAGTTTCTGGTTAATACAATTCTAGCTTGAATAATAAACATTTATCATGATATAAGGAAATATAAATAACAACTTTATTACTGCCTCTAAGGCATATTTCCTTCAAAGACAAGCTTGTAGCCATCTCTACACAGAAGAGATCCGCTAACAAGATTTTTATTGATGGAGGGGACATAATGCACGTTCTTCAGCCGCACGATCTTCCCTGAAGTAAACGTCAGATCGACCATGCCAACCCCATGAACAGAAGCACTTGAACC
>NW_025225241.1:0-16833 GCF_018294505.1 Triticum aestivum
CATGCATGAAAATGGTACAGATGGATAGATTGGATTTTTCTGATCATTTTTCATATATTATTTGTCCAGTTTGGAGTTACAGAATAAAAGTTATGAATTTTTGAAGTTTAAATAATATTCTGGAATTTCCTGATTTAATTTAAATCCAGAAATTCAATTACTGCGTCAGCCTGACGTCACCGTGACATCAGCAGGTCAACAGAGCTGGCTCGGGTCAAACCTGACGTGTGGGGTCCACACGTCAGTGTCACAGGGGCTAATCCCGCGTTGACCCCGGGCTGGTTAGCTTTGACTAACCCCTGGGGCCCACTTGTCAGCGTCTGTAGGTGGTGGGTTAGTGGTTAATCAACTAGGCCACGTCAGCTCGCCGGAGTTCTGGCCGGCGGCGACCAACAGTGCGGCGGCGATAGTGGTTTTGGTCGTTTCGGCCACCAAATGGAACGTGGCGACCACCGGAGTGAAGCTGAGGACGACCCGCGGCTCTTGGCGGAGTCCGTTGGGGTCGGGGTGGCCGGAGTCGACGGCGGCGAGCTCGGCTGCGGCCACCGGGGTTCGGTCGTGCACGGGAGTGGTGCTGGAGCTCGAAGTCGAGCAAGGTGAGGCGCTAGGGATGCTCTACTGGGTTCTGTGAACGCGTTGGACTCGCCGGGGTGACCAAATGGTCACCGGAGCTGCGTCGACGGCGAGCTCGGCGACGGCGGAGGTTCGGCCGAGGTGGGGATGCAGCTACGGTGAGGGAACGAGGGGAAGGAGAGGGGGAAACGGCTCGGGGGCTCACCGCGGTTGCAGTGGGCGTCGAAGCGGGCTCGGGGACGCGCTGGAGACGGCGAATTCGTCGGCGACGGTGGTCGGAGTCCGAAGAGGGGAACGGCGACGTGGCGGCGATGCAGGGCTTCCGGGGACTTGTGGAGCGGTGAGGAGGAAGAGGGAGTCGAGGCGGAGCTTCTGAGCTACTCGGGGGAGCGAGGGGTGGCCGGAGTCAGTGGCTACGGCGAACGGCGGCGACGGTGGTGTTCTGCCGAGAGCGAGAGAGAGCGAGGGAGAAACGGGGGAGAGTGAGCGAGAGCAGGGGGGATCGGGACGTCTGCGGGCGTCGTCCACGCGGCCAGGGGGGCGTCGGCAAGCAGGAGGTGGCCGCGCGGCCACGCGCGCGCGAGCACGCAGCAGCTTCGGGGCGTGGGGAGGAAGACGACGGGGAGCTACAGTGCTGGGCTGGGCCGGCCAGCTGGCTGGGCTGAACAGGGAGGAGCCCAGGTAAGCTTCTCCCTTTTAGTTTTTTTCTGTTTTCTGTTTTATTTAATATTTCTGCAACTTTGTTGAATTAAATAAAATACCTAGACAACTCCAAAAATCACCAAACTACTCCTGGTCCATAGTTGGAATATTTCCAACATGAAACATTTTAGTTTGGAGATATTTGAGCATTTAAATATTTTATATTATTTTAAATGCCCAAATTCAAATAGTTATGATTTAACTCAAGAACCCTAGGATGGCCTAGAAAAGTGTGCACCATTTTTGGCAGAGGTTCTGAACCAAGGCTAAAATGATGGACATTTTAGAAGGGCATTTCAGGTTCATTGAAGAATTATTTTAGTAAACCCTAGTTGGTTTTCAGAGGGGACTGGGGGTTCTGTCATCCCCATTTCAAGTTTCTGATGCAGAAGTAAACATGATGCAACACTCTAATGCATGACTAGCTAGGGTGTGACATTCAGGATCACTTCTTGATCATTACTAGCTTCACGACCGTTCCTCTTGCTCTCTTCTCGCTCTTATTTGCGTATGTTAGCCACCATATATGCTTAGTCGTTGCTGCAGCCTCACCACTTTACCACTTCCTACCCATAAGCTTAAATAGTCTTGACCTCGCGGGTTTTGAGATTGCTAAGTCCTTGTGACTCACCAGATACTATCACAACAGTTGCAGGTGCCGATGATACCAGTGCAGATGATGCAACCGAGCTCAGATGGGAGCTCAACGAAGATCTTAGTTGTTGCTATGTTTCGTTTAATGTTGATCAGTAGTGGAGCCCAGTTGGGACGATCGGGGATCTAGCAGTTGGGTTATCTTCTTTTCTTTTGGCTTCGTCCATAGTTGGACTATGTGTGTACTCTGAAGGATGTATGATTTATTTATGTTCATTGTGTGAAGTGGCGATTGTAAGCCAACTCTTTATCCCATTCTTGTTCATTACATGGGATTGTGTGAAGATGACCCTTCTTGCGACAAAACCACCATGCGGTTATGCCTCTAAGTCGTGCTTCGACACGTGGGAGTTACAGCCGCATCGTGGGTGTTACAAGTTGGTATCAGAGCCATCCCCGACTTAGGAGCCCCCTGCTTGATTGTTTGCTGGCGTTGTTGAGTCTAGATCAAAAATGTTTTGAGTCTTAGGATTATATATATCGGAGAGTAGGATTCTTTTTACTCCTCAGTCCCTTCGTCGCTCTGGTGAGGTCTCCTGACGTAGATGTTTTGACTTTCCTCTCCTCAAATTTCACTATTTTTTTTAGGATCACGCGGGTATCTTGGAATCGTTCCGATGGTTTTGTGACGAGAACATTGTTCTTGGTGCCTCCTGTCTATTATGTGGCATTGACCCAGGGAGTTGAGCTCTGAGGTGTTGTCGTCACAATTTTATTGTTGTAGTTTTGGAATACCTAAGTTTTGCCGACATCGAAAATCTCTTTTATGCAGTTGTTGGTGAGATAACCTCGATAACCCAGTACTGGGGCGAGTTCGGGAGTATTGTCATAACTCGTATAACGGATGCTTTTCGAAGGTTGAGGTACACGATTTCCGAAGGTTTCTTGGTTATGTGTTGACGGATGGATACAGCTTGGATGTAGGAATGGTTAGTTTTGGGTGAGATATATATTGCTTCCCCTATATCCCCAACACCAGATTGCATAACCAGAAAGTTTCGGGAGTTTACAGGTGGGAATTCAAGTAGCTCCTAGAATATCTTTTTGACAGATGCATGATATGAGATTGGGGTTCGACGTCTAGTGGTCCGCCTTTCCACGGTCGTTTTGACAGTGGTCTCGTTGTGTCTTAAAGAACCCTTGGCTATGCTGGTTCGGGGACACTTCATATGTCATGTGCATTGCCTTGTACATGACGGTGTTGTACACTCGAGCCCGTGTGGGCCCCACCACGAAAACTTCGAACGGAATCTCTATCATATTTTTGTTCCGGCTTATTCTGCAAGCCAAATCCTTTGTTTTGTTTTATTTGTGGTATCCGAGTTGCTTCAAAGTCAAATGTTGAATCCATACCTTCCCTAAATGGTGTTCTCATGTTGTTATGTGAATACTAATCCTTTTGATCATTGAGGTTGTCATGTTAATTCTTTTCCTACCGGTGTGCTTCTCTTCGATATGATCCGATCATTCTCCCCATCCGCAAGATCAATTCTAAGTTTTCTCAACGGTGTTTGTTTCGTTCATCCCAAGTTGTCTTTGTTTTCCCCACCCTCCCACCCTTTTATTCAAGGAGTCAGATTTCTTAATCGGGTATCCATTTTATTGATGGGAAGTCTCCCCATTCTTTTCCGTCAATGTTTTTATCCGGTGATTCTCAGGAAGATACTAACGGAGCTCCAAGTTCATCATTCTTCGTTCTATTTTCGTCTTCAGTGGATCCAATTCAAGCTTTGTCAAGCATATCCTTTCCCCGTTTCAAATGTTTTCCCATGCCGGTGCACCTCTTAATTGCTCACCTCTCTCTATGCGTATCCGGAGTGCTCAAGATATCTCAGAAGATTTGTGTCTTCATTATCAAGATCCATTCAAGCTATTTGTAGATTATTATCTCATTAAAGCCATTTAATTCAACCGGCGCAATCAAGATACATACTTTGGTGGGTGAATTCTACATGGACCTCATGTTAATGGCTGATATTTATCTATTGCCCTAAGAATATGTCAAAGCATGGCCGGTGTAGTATCCTAACATCGTCATTAGTTCAATTGGAGACCAAAACAAGCCTTATGCCACTTAAAATATTTTTACACAATAATCAAAGCCGAATATGAAATTTATTCGGTTTGGAGCTTTTGGTTGCTATAGGTGCTATACAGATTGAGGCTTTCAGTGATTCGTTATAAGTAGTACAACAAATATCCAAGGGTTATCAATGTTTTGACGAGTCACTTATAGTTTATCTTAAGGTATGTCTAGATGCAAAATTACCTTGGGTTGCTATAAAATTGTTCATATTTCTAGACATGACAATTTGAAAGAGTTGGCACAGCAAGCATCCGGCTACTATGTTAATCATGGTGTGTTGCATTTCTATCAATAGCCGATGCTTAGTCTCGTCAGAATAGGTAAGGCCGAACCGAAGTCCACCGCTTCGGCCACTAATGAATTTTTCTACAGGCGAAAATAAGGATTGGAGAAAGTTTATTATTGATTATCAGCAAAATCCTAGCAAAAGGGTGAATAATATCGTTCCGAGGATGACCTTGAGATACATATCTATGAGACTTTATCATCGGGTTGTTAAGGAAGTTGATAAAGTATCACCCAAGCTTGCGTCAAAATATTCACACAAGCAATGGCCGATATAAACTTATCGTCCTAAGAATATGCCAAAATGGCCAATGGAGTGTTGACATCGTCCTTAGAGCAAGCTATATGCAAGTTATTTTTGGGCACACAGGCTTTGCCGAAAAACAGGGGGGCATGTGTTGACACCAGATTTTGGCACAGTCAAGAACTTATTTAAAATGGCCTCAAATGGAGAAGTGTTCTACATGAAAAAGTTTCGTATTGTCGATACGAACATCTTTGAAGTTTGGGCCATCGCCATCTGATCTCATCTCGAAGGCCGAAGTTGTGTTCGAAATACTGAGATTTTGTATTCAGAACACTATTCGGCACATTAAGCCTCCAAGACTGCCTCGTATGGAAAAATGATCTACATGGATTGCCTTCGTCTCATCGAAACAATCAATTTTGATATAAGGATCGTTCCAATCCGAGTTTGTATGCAAAAGTTAGAGCCATCCGAATACAGCACTATCACGAGCCAAAACTGGCGCGCCCCACCAGACACCCTGTCTGATGGGTAGCGCGAATAACAGCCTGTGTTGCACGAGCGATTTGACCCTCAAGATGAACTCTAATCAAAACACATTAAACATAAAAGTTGTTCTTCTCGTCGAAACGGTCAAGATTGCTTTTGGGCTCGTTTCCATCCGAGGTCGTTTACCACCTCAAAAGTTACCCGCAAGGTGCAGCCAGTTTAAACCGAACAGTTTTGGAAAGTTCGGACAAAACCAATCCGAATTTGACTAGGGTTTTGGACGTGAATCCAAGTCTTTTCCTTGCACGGGAAGTCCAGCCACCTCTTATATACCTGAGGGGTGATGGCCGATTGAACAACACACAATCGATCAATCAATCTACTACTTTTCCATGTTCATCTACTTTTATCTCTCCCCTTGTATCTTTCTTCTCATTCTTCGTCATTCTTCAAGATTGGAGGCTGCGAATCCATGAGGCTCTAGGGGCGGTAAGACCGACCTCGAGCAGCCAATCATCGCCGCGAGCCCTGACGGGGTCCCTCCCGGGCGAGCGGGGTGTCTGGTCCCAAAAGCGTCGGCTTGCTGTCTTGCGTATCGCGCTGGAAGTCGGCCTCCGCAGTGTGAGTTGCGGAGCATCTCCCTCAGCGCCGCGGGTACACATCGACGTGTTCGTGTGACGTGTTCCAGCGTCAACACCTAAGACCATGCCGAGTCGTCTTGCTTTTTCAATGACATGCGGGGATCGCATTTGAGCAAAGGGCATCTCCAACATTGTCACGACCACAGCTGACTACCCTGGCACACCAAAGCCCTCGTCCCTCGCGCCGTCATGCGGTGCATTCCCAGCCGGCGCCAGCTGCCCGCATTCATGCCGTCCGTCTCGGTGCCCGAGGAACCAACTCCGGCGACTTAATGACGCACCCGGACGCTTGGCCTCACCGGAATGCGCTACTTAAAGCGGCAACGCCAAGCTAACCTCCACACCATAGTGCATTGTCCTCCTACCTGGTACCACATCCGCCATGACCGCAAGTGCGAACGCTTTGCAGGAGAGCTTGTCTTCGGGGATGAAGCTCGAGGTCGCCGCCCTCGCTCATGTCGCCTCTCGCGATGCAATAGCGGCATAGTCGGACGAGGACGCGACCGCACAAGCGGTGGCCACGTTGGCGGCCGGCGACGGGAGCACCGTCAGCCACGCGTCCTACTTGCCGCCGTCCAACGTCCGGCACCACCGAGGTCGGGGACTCGTCTGAGGATGAGTAGGGCATGGGAGGCGGCAGGGCATGGTGTGCCAACTGGCCGGTTTGTATCCCGTGTTCTACTCTTCCTCGCCGGAGACCGCACCTTCACTTCACAGTTCTTGAACCCCGCCCCCATACATAGAGATCGCAGATGGAGGATGTCGGTCGCCGCTGTAGAATAGGTTTAGGGTCGGGTTTCTTTTATTTTTCTGTCCTATAAAAGTTCGAAATGTAATGAAAAGTTGTCGTGTTTGCATTAATCTCGGCTGGTGTATATGAACTTTCACAATAATATACATATTGTAGGAGTACTAGCAAGATGCTCGTGCGTTGCACGGAAGATCAAGATCTTGTGGGAGAAAAGGATGAACGAGGGAAAGCTTTATCTGCAAATGTGGAGAGGAGTGTGGGTAATTTGTCATAGTTTCCTTCCTATCCGTTAGATATAGACCGGACGGCCTATATTGCAGGATGACAGGCACACCAGCATCACCAACTCTGTTTTTATTGAACGGAGACAAATCTAAAAAACCCAACTAAGCCAACCTCCCAGCATATCGCGCGGGAAAAGACACGGCCGCGCCGTTTTAGTCGGGATTACCGGATTACTAGTAGTAGTATCGATGGATCGCGCGAAGCAACAAGTTTTTTTGAGGGGGCGAAGCACCTAGTTTAAAAAGAAAAAAGGCGGTACACTCACAGCACTCCTATCGCGGTCGCATTGCATCCCACACACGTTTGGTCCTGCACACGGCTCACACAAACCGAACGCACTTCGTCTTGCCTCTTCACTGACACGTGGGACTGCACTTGGAGAAACCGACCATGCGCCAAACTCCCACCGCCCACCGCGCGAAAATCCCTCAACCCACACACACACACAAAAATTCCCCCCAAATCCGATTCAACCGCCCTTCGGCCAAATATTCCCCAAACCCCCCTCCCCCCCCATCCCCCCTCCACTCCATTCGCTCCGCCAAAGCCGCCCTCCCCGCCGTGTCGATACGTCGGTCCCGCGGTTCGTCGAGGGGACGCACGGCGATCCTCTCGCTCCCACAGTACGCTCTTGTAGACTGCCTTCCTCTAGCCGCGCCGCCACCTCTGGCTACATTCTTGTGGAGGCGCACGGCGGTCAGCGCCGCCACCGCTGGCGTCGTTCGTGTGGAGACGCACGGCGGTCAGCTTCTCCCACGGTACGCGCATTCTAGACTGAGGCCCCGCTCATGTCGGTGTAGCGTTGAATGTTAGCTGATAGACGCTGTTAATATCACTGTTTGCCGAAGTAGTTTACTGTCAATATGCTCTGCTTAAGAAGCTTCCTTGCCCTGTTCTGCACTCAATCTACTTAGCTGAGATGGCATGCCAAGGCCGATTAGTTGCTAAAATATCCTGCCATATATTTATTGTGACATAGATTGCCATGGTCTAGTAGCCAATCTGTTAGGTGAAATAGCTCTACACCATTTTATACTCGATCTTTGTTGCTGCGATGGCCTTCGATAGTTTGACGGCTGTGTGCTCGGCCTCATTGACTGTTGAAACAGCCTGCCATAATTTAGCACTCAAATCTGTTTGCTGAATTAGCTTTACATATATTTCATTACTCAGATCTGCTCGTCCAAATATCTTGCCATAGCTTTAGACATTGACCTAGGTATTTTTTTCTGGACTTCGTAAAAAAGCATATATGTTTTTCCTGTAATATCTAGTAGAAGAACTAATTTGTATGTCTAATAGATGGACAGGACTTGGATAACTTTTGCTCGAAGATTCTCCGCTGCATATGTCTAGGGGGTTGAAAACTTCATGAACTTTATCAGAGCTGAGTACGGTGGTCCGAAATCAGATGTGCGCTGCCCGTGTAGTAGTTGTATGAATTCAGTTACAAGACCCCAGTCAACTGTGCAAAATCATCTACACTTGTATGGGATGTCGGTCACATATACTAGGTGGGTTCATCATGGTGAAGCTGTGAACGTCAATGTTATTGACTACGTGGAAGCAGCGGATCGCCATCTTGATTTGCCTGATGCTCAGGTGGAAGAGGAGGAAGAGGTGGTGGTGGCAGAGCCAGTGAGTTTGACCAACATTGAAACATTGCTACGAAATGCTCGTGCATTCCGTGAACTTTCACCTGCAGAAGAAAAACGGTGGGCCCGCATGTTGGAACAATGCAACGTTGCTGTCACCCCAGGAAATAACCTATCAGTATTCTCAGCTATGGTCACCTTTCTTCAGGTGAAGACATCTGAGCGGATGACCAACAAATCATTCGATGTGATGCTGGCTGCTTTCCGCAAATATTTCCCAGATGCGTCTGCCACACACCTACAGTAAAATGAAGAATTTCCTTCGTGCAGTTGGAATTGGATATGATATGATCCATGTTTGTAAGAATAATTGTGTTCTGTTCTGGAAGGATTATGCCAACTTAAGTGAATGCCCGAAATGCAAATCATCAAGATGGAAAGATGACGATGCTGTGAAGAGGGTTCCTCATAATGTTCTGAGACATTTTCCAATTACACCAAGATTGCAGAGGTTGTTTCATGATGCTGAAACAAGAGAGGATGTACTGTGGCATTCTAGGAACCAGGAGTACAGAGATCAGAATGTAATGAGCCATCCATCTCATGGTAGTGAGTGGAAAAGCTTCAACGATAAACACAAAGAGTTTGTTGTTGACCCGAGAAACATAAGACTTGGCTTAGCTTCAGATGGATTTAACCCATTTGGCCACCAGAGCGCCACATATAGCATGTGGCCAGTGCTTGTTATCCCTTAGAACATGCCTCCAAATGTCTGCACCAAAGAATCAAACTACATGATGGCCTTGCTCATCCCAGGTCCAAAAAGTCCTGGAAAGGATTTTGATTTGTTCATGGAGCCTATTGTGGAGGAACTTCAACAGCTATGGAAGGGTGTTCTCACTCGAGACCTATATAGCAGCCCACCAGCTGATTTCTTTCTGCGTGCTGTTGTAATTTGGTGCATCCATGATTATACGGCTTTGGGCACTATGTCAGGGCGAATGACACATGGTTACAATGCATGTGTTCGCTGTGACAGGAATCTGCTGTCATACGCAATACTTAGCAAGATCTGTTACATTGGACACTGTCGTTTCCTTGCCAAGGACAAGCCGCATCCTAGAAAATACCGAAGACATGTGTTCAATGCAAAGCATGAAAACCGTGATGCACCAATGAGGCTCACCGCCGATGAGTTGCAAGTGGAATTAGAGAAGCTCAGGCATATTACACCAGGAAACCATCCTGGTAATGGTAGCGGGAAAAGGAAGCATGGCACGGTAGAAGAGAGATTATTGTTTACCCGCAGGTCCACTTTGTGGGACTTGGAGTATTGGAAAGATTTGGATCTGCGGCATAATCTTGATGTGATGCACATCGAGAAAAATATATGTGACAGCATTATCGGCACACTTCTTAACATTGAAGGCAAGACGAAAGATACCTTAAAATCTAGGATTGATTTGACACACCTGGGTATCAGAAAGGATTTGTAGGTGCAAGATGAAGGTAAACCACGGGATATGGCACCAGCTGTGTACGTCTTGGACAAGGTAAAAAGAAAAGAATTCTGCAAGGTCTTGTCATGTGTGAGATTCCCACATGGATTTGCTTCCAACCCTGAAAGGAGAGTTAGTGTAGATGGAAACAAGGTACAAGGGTTGAAAACTCATGACTGCCACATCCTACTTCAAAGGGTTTTACCTGTTATCCTTAGAGGAATGGGCCGCCCTGACTTATACAGAGCAGTTGCAGAGTTGGGACAATTCTTCAGGAAACTCTGCAGTAGAAATATCAGGATAGATGCTTTGGAGCGTCTTAGAGACAAGATACCAACTATCCTATGCGACCTTGAGAAGATATATCCTCCAGCCTTCTTTGATGTGATGGTGCATTTGGCTGTTCATCTACCTGATGAGGCACTACTTAGAGGTCCAGTACAGTATGGCTGGATGTACCCTATTGAAAGGCGGCTAGGCACTTTCAAGGGCTATGTTAGGAATAGAGTTAGACCCGAGGGTTCCATTGCAGAGGCCTACATTGCTACAGAAGCATTGACATTCTGCTCAAAATACATTGAAACAGCTGATCAGCTTAGCAAAGAGGTGGGTGAAGACAATCCCGGGCTCAATGTTTTTGATTATTCTGTTCAAGTTACAGGGAAGAGTCGACAAGAGGACAAACCTAAAGATTTGGACAAAATGGTTTGGTATGTGTTGAATAACTGTCCTGAGATACTACCTTATATCAAGTAAGTGCAGTACTGCAGCTTATACATCGTAATCTACTAAACTTGCAGCACATTCTTATATATTTAGATGTTTGACGCGATCACTATGTTGTGCAGCATCTACAAAGAGGAGTTACTGCCGCAAAATCCAAGAAACATTGACAAACTGGTCATGGAAGGATTTGCGAAATGGTTCAAGAACCATGTAAGCTTTTGAAGTGCACTGTCAGTTTTTTTAATATATTGAGTACATAAGATGATCAGCTTGTCTATTTTCTAACCATAGGTTAAGAAGATGCGGGAGGATGGGCAGGCAGTTGATAATGCCCTTTACTCACTAGCAATAGGTCCTGATACTCGGGTAAGACATTATGAGTCTTGCGTTGTTGGAGATGTGCGCTACAACACCCTTGCACGAGACGAAGGCATGAAGACACAAAACAGTGCCATCATGAGCACGGATACGTATGACAAAGAGACAACTGAAATGTATGCTAACATAACAGACATGTTCAGTTGCAGTATATCTCCAGTTTCGAGGATCATCGGTGTGTGGTTCTGTTGTGCTGTCGTTGGTATAACCTGTTTTCCAGGATCGCAAAACCCAAAGCTGATGATTATTTCAAATCCATCAATGTCAAGGTGGCATACCAGACCAACGATCCTTTTATTTTGGCAAATCAAGCAACACAGATATTTTTCTTGGAAGACACATTTGCACATAGCGATGACTGGAGAGTATTGCAATGGTTTGAGCAGTGGAATTCGTTTAATGAAGTTGCACATCAAGATGATGCTTACACTGCTCCTGATATACAAGATAACATAGATGTTCCTAATATCTTTGAGAACCATCATGTCAATGACGCCGACGAAAAGATTGCTTGTCATGTTGTGGACATACAAGAGTTGATCAAGAAGAAGCCAACGTTCAAGGACGTTGAGGATGAAGAACAAGATGACACCATGGGGAATTACGATTCAGACTAATACACATGGCGAAGATGTTGACGCTGCTTCTGCGGATGATGATTACATTGCTTTTGTCGTATTTGCCTGTCAGAAGACGTTTTTTTATCTACTATGTGAAATTTTGCTATGACAACTGAAACCTGATGAACATGTTGTTTAGTATTTTGCTGTGAGAACATCACTTGTTATGTATGTGATTTGTGTTTGGTGATTGTATGACAACTAAAACATGATGACATTGTTGTTTAGTTGTACTCATATTTGGCTGTGAAACTTGAATTTGATGACATAGTTTGTTGTTGGACTGCAATTTTCTCGACGTCTTCGAATGAGAACAAAGCTGACCCGACAGGGCCTCTGCTATTTATTTATTTATATGAGCAAAAGGGGATACCCCCTGATTTCCGTTAATAGAAATCATTAGATGTTCACAACACTACGCCCAGCCTGCTACATAGGTTTCATTCATTACTAGTTTCAGCAAAGTGCTCATGTCGTAGCCACTGAATACATCACGAGTGCTACATACACTGCAAATAAAGAGACAATCATCCTATAGAGCACATCGATTTTGCCCATTATCTTCACAAGCTCTTTCATCTCCTCATTGCTGTCAAGGCCGTTCAGCAGCTGTTGCTTGGCCAGGATCAGAGGAACTGCATCTTTAACCTTCTGCTCTGCATCTTCCTCTTCTGTCGTTCCTTCAGTTACTTGTCCAACACCCCAACCTGCTGGTATTGGGATTCCTCGGCTAACCAAATAATCAGCGTAGTTGCATTCCCCCACATCAGCAACTTCCCAGAAATACAAATCACACGAATCTTCCCTTTTCTGCATGAATCAAATTGGAAGATCATCAACCAAACTATTAAAAAAAATCAGCAACTGAAAGCAGCAGAACAACACTTAAACATATATTACCCCATGATTCGGGCATTTGTAGAAGACTCGGCCAGGGTTGCGGATTGTGGTTGAGACTCGCCGGATGACTCTGCGTGATTTGCAGCAGTGGCACCACACCAACGGCAGCGGGTTGCGATGAGCAATCGGCTGTGGTGCGCGTGCCGGCGAGGGTGTGATGAGACCCACAGGTGATGGTACGGGTGGCGACTTGGCGCATATCTGGTTGTTGCCTGCTGAAGAGCAGGTGGACGAGCATCCAACGGACATGGTTGCTGCGGCCAGAGCTTCTGATGCTAGGCAGAGTAAGTAGAGAAGAGGAGAAGCGAACGTTGGATATGTCAGTTTCATTACTTGTAGAGTAGCATAGCACCATATATAGTCATAGTCTAGGTTTGGATTCGAACCAGCTACAGGAGAACATCTTTCTTTTTTCTTCAGTCTCTTCTTCCTCGATCCACCAAAGCCAAACCAGCGTCGGCGGGACCGCTTGCTCCCGCCTCCCACAGCTGGCTGTGATCTTCCCCGGCTCCTGTTCGTTCCCGTCTGAGGCCTCACCATCGTCCTTCGCCTTGGTTCACTTGCCGCGGCGCCACCCTCCGGTGTTGTCAACATGGTTAACAATCGAGAGGAATAAGGAGATGACTGTACATGGTGAGGATGATAGTAGGGACCCGCAGCGCGCGCAGTAATTTTGTTTTTTTGGGACGGAGAAGGGTATCAACTGGGTTGTGCGGGACCAGTGGCCCATCTAGCCCAGGCTTTTATTTCATATGTTTAGCACATGACCAGCCCAGTTTGTTTTTCTCCTTTCTGAAAAATGGCTAGCCAGCTATTTTGTTTTTTGCAGAATAACCAACATAGGCCTACTTGCTTTTCTATGCCTTGCTGGGCTGGAAATCTTTCAAGACAAGGAGGGATGCATTTTGCCCAGAAAATGGGCTATAAGTAATAAGAAATGGCCTATAAGTAATAAGAAATGGGCTATAAGTAATAATAAATGGGCTGTAAAATGAAAAAAAATACAGCAAACAGGCAATTAGTTCCCAAATACTGTTTTCTTTTGGATTTTGATATTTTAAATTTCATTGTTTTTGTGTGGGTAAAATTTCATTGGATTTAAATTAAGGTATATTTAGATTTAAAATTAATTTGAATCTGGCTAGAAATTTCGGGCTATATGTTGTTTGGGACAGATTTGGAGGCTGACTTGTGGGTCTACTAGGTTGACGTGTACTTCGGCTTTGCCAACTTAGTCCACAAACGATTCTAGCAGCAGTGACTGTTGGATGTTAATCCAACGGTCGTGCTGCTTCTTCAATATCTGATCTTCTTGCTCCAGCCACCCAAACCAGCTCCGGTGGGACTGCCTACTCCCGCCTCCCGTGGCCGGCTATGCTGCCGCACAGGCCGCACCGCCCCACCCTACTTCATTGCTGGCCAGGCCATTCCTCAACTCACCCACACCTCCTGTTATTTTTCGGCGACGGCAGCCGGACCAGTAAACCCTCGTACTCCCCACCGCGTGGGCAACCATTGTCGAGTCTTCCCCGGCTCCGTGTCATTCCCTTCCTTGGCCTCGCCGTCGTCCACCGCCATGGTGCTCTTAGCACAGCCTGGTCAACGTGGTCAACGAACGACATCCATCGGTCGTGGACTATACGCGCAAAATAATGATTCCTCCACCTGACAGCTGGGACCCATCGGAAGGGCGTTTGTATTTCGCGAAAAAACGTTCCCCCCGCTGACATGTCGGACCCACCAGCTATATCTTCGCATGCAAGGAAGTGCCTCCTTATTACGCACAAAAAAATGAATACCCACCCTGCTAGCTGGGACCCACCGTAGTGGGAGGATGACTTGTGGCCAACTAAGTTGACGGGGACGGAGGGCTTTGTCAACTTAGTCAATATGAACGATTCTAGCTCCAGTGACCGTACGATGTCCATCCAACGGCCGTAGTGCTTCTTCAACCTCTGGTCTTCTTGCTCCAGCCGCCCAAAGTAGCGCCGGTCGTGCCGCATGCTCCTGCCTCCCGTGGTCGGCTGTGCTGCCGCGGAGGCCTCACCACCCCCTACTATTCCCACCGCTGGCCAGGCCCTACAGTGACGGCAGCCTCACACCACAGCCGAACCAGTGAACCCTCGTACTCCTCTCCGCGCGGGCTTCCACTGCCGCGTCTTTCCCGGCTCCACGTCATCCCCTTCCTAGGCCTCGCCGTCGTCCACCGCCATGGTGCTCTTGGCACGGCCTGGTCAACATGGTCAAGGAATGACTTCCATTGGACGTGGACTATACGTGGAGAGGCTGACAGCTGGGTCCACGGCCGCAGCAAGGAAGTGCCTCCTTATTACGCGGAAAATAATGATTCCTCCACCTGATAGCTGGGACCCACCGGACGGGCCACTGTATTTCACGGAAAAATGTTTCCCCCTGACTATTGGGACCCACCAGCTTCATCTTCGCACGCAAGGAAGTGCGTCTGGGCAAAAAAACGATTCGCCCCCTAACTGCTGGGACCCACCAGCTACACCTTCGCACGCAAGGAAGTGCGTCCGGGATAAAAAACGATTCGCCCTCCTGACTGCTGGGACCCACCAGCTACATCTTCGCAGGCAAGGAAGTGCCTGACAGTCGGGACCCACCTGGTCGAAGCGTATGTAGCATTGTCATCCTGGTCGCGAATGTGTACGTACATACTGCTCGATGTAGAGGCGCGCACGTGTCGTAGTAGAGGCGTGCACGTAGCATGTACACGTACGTACAGCGGCCAGGGTGCAAGAAAGAAAATACGGCCACGTATGTGTACATACGGGCGGGGTCTCAAGCGCCTACTCGCGCATACGTATGGCCAGGGCTCGTGTACATGGCTGATTTGGAACAGAGAAACAGCATCGTCTTCGTGTTCATGGGGAGGCAACGGAATGCGTCGTGTTCATGGGGAGGCAACGGAATGTGTCGTGTTTATCGGGAGGCAACGGAACGCGTGGGAGCCAACCGACTGGGTCGGAACGGAATGCGTGGTCGTGTTCATCGGGAGGGCTTGGACGGAACAGGCGATGGAAAAGAGGCCTGGCGTACCGCACAATGGAGGAAACGGACCTCCTATGTTCAGAACAGGGTCCTGTTGATCAGGAGGGGTGTGGCGTACCGCAAAACGGAGGAATCGGACATCCTACGTTCGAAACGGGGGTGCTGTTGATCGGGAGGGGTGTGGCGTGCCGCAAAACGGAGGAAACGGACCTCCTACGGTCGAAACGGGGGTCCTGTTGATCGGCAGGGGTGTGGCGTACCACAAAATGGACGAAATGGACTTGTGTTGGAGTGCTACGGTCGAAACGGGGGTCGTGTTCATCGGGAGGGGTGTGGCGTACCGCAAAACGGGACTCCACGGGATACTGTTCATCTCCACCGTCGACCTCCTCCAGCCTCCACGGGCTACCGTCGACCTCCTCCAGCCTCCACGGGCTCATGTTCATCCAGCCTCCACCGCGCGCTACTCCACTGGCTACTGTTCAGCCACCCCTCCAGGGGCAACCCTCCACCGTCTACTGTTCATACATCCCTCCACACCACGGGGTCCTGTTCAACCACCCCTCCACGGCCACCCCTCCACCGTCTACTGTTCAACCAGCCCTCCACACCACGGGGTCCTTGTAACGCCCCGGATTCGATGCGCCAGGTGTCTGTCAGTTATTCGCCATCGTTGCCATGTCATGTGCTTGCGTGTTGCATTTTTCCATGTCATCATCAGCATTTCAAATCATGTCATCATGTGCATCTCGTTTTGCATACGTGTTCGTTTCTTGCATCCCAGCATTTTTCCTGTTGTCCCTTTTGCAATCCGGCACTCCTATGTCCTCCGGCGTCCCCCTTTTGTCTCCTGTTGTGAGCGGGTGTTAAACATTCTCGGAATGGACCGTGATTTGCCAAGCGGCCTTGGTACACCATCGGTAGACCGCCTGTCAAGTTTTGTGCCATTTGGAGGTCGTTTGATACTCCAACGGTTAACCGGGGAACCGTAAAGCCCTCTTTTGTTGCAGCCCAACACCCCTCCAAAGTGGCCCAATAAACCATCCAAACCCCCCTACATGCTCTCGGTCGTTCGATCACGATCGTGTGGGTGAAAACTGCACCTCATTTGGACTCTCCTAGCTCCCTCTACCTATATAAACACCCCCCTCCCCCGAATTTTCGGATCAATTTCACCCCTAACCCTAGCCTTCTTCTTCATCCGCGCGCCGGACGCGTCCGTGCCGCGCCGGACACGTCCGCTGCCGCCTCCCTCAGCCACCCACAATGCGCCATGTCGCCTCCCGGGCTTCCCCGCCGCCGGGGCCCGCCGAGCCCATAGCGGGCCCACGCAGGCCCGTCCGTCCGTGCCGCCAGCCCGGATCCGTCGCCGCCCTCCGCCGCCTTCGCC
>NW_025225241.1:17379-24157 GCF_018294505.1 Triticum aestivum
CGCCATCGCCCCGGCCTCCCCAGGGCCTCATTCCACGGCCTCCTTCTTCTTCCCCGACATCTCCGGCGAACCTCGAGAACCGTGCCCGATCCAGATCTGAACAAGGTTGACCCTGAAATTCCTTTAAGTCCCTGATATTTTGACATTTTATGCCATGTTCATCGCATCATAACTCTGCATCTGTAGCTCCGTTTCATGCGCATGATACACCAAAATGTTCACAATGATGTGTTCTTAATTTTGTTCCATTGTGCCATCTTTGTTTGAGGTCATCTTGATGCCCGAATCATCGTTGCAAAAGTGCTACATGATGTTAACCTGCTGAAACTGTTATAACTTGGTGATTTGTCTTTTTCGTTGCATTTTTTGTGTGCATCTTATGAGCATGAGCCTTACACGTGTTTTGAACTACATCATGCCATCTGCACAGTGGTGCCATCCATGTATTTTTGTGATTCTTGTACTGAGTGCATCGAGCTCGTGAAGTAGGGTACTTGCTGTTGCTGTTTTCCTGACTGATTCTGTTATAATATGATGCTATATAAACCTGCTGCTACAAGTCATTCTATGCATAATCTGGAGATGTTCACTAAGGATGTTTTGTTATAAATGTCATGCTCTATCCATTTATGCCCCTGGTTGCATTTATAGCCTGCTGTAACATGTTGTTATCTTGCTCCAAACTTGCTAAATAATGTTGCTGTCAGCCTGTTAACATTAAGTTCAATGTTGCCATGATTGTTATTAGTGATACATGTACCCTATGAACTTACTCTTGCCATGATTAGCTTCATAAACATGTATTCTTACTGTTGGTTGCCTTGCCATGCCATGTATTGCTCTGTGGTGAGTGTTTCAAGCTCACCAACATGCCTACTTATTGTTGTTCCTGCCATGTATGAATCTGTCATATCACTTGCTATGTTTACATGGGTGCCATCATATTTTCTGTGCCTTTTTGGCTCGAGATCAGTAAGGGACTTTCGTTCTATGTAATTAGTAGATTCATGCCATGCCTTTGTTTGCCATGTTAAGTTCCTGTAACATGTTGTTTGTTAGCTCTAAACATTGCAACCTGATGTTATTTCTGCCAAGTCTGTAAACTGTTAATATTTGCAATCTTGCCATGTCATTTTGAGCATGTTCTAGTGATTTCTGGAGATAGCTCGGTGTTCACGTTTTGTCATGCTTTACCTGTACTTCATGCCCATGCCTTTTGTTATTATGTTGGGGTGTTGTAGCTTATTGTTTCAATGCTTGCTAGATGCCTAGTTACTATTTTGGACAGCTTGTCCTTTAAACTTGTATAGAGTGTATGTGTTGAACCGTTGCTCCGTTTTGAGTGTGCTCTATATGAAACTTGCTTGATTTTGCATGAAGTTCATATTATCATATTGCATCCATGTTTTGAGAGTGTTTGCTTGATGTTTGTATGCATTTTGCATCAATGCCATGTTTAACTTGTTTTGCTCATATCTTCTAGGCCGTAGCTCCGAATTAAATGAACTTTATATGTAACTTGACTAGAATCTCGTGTAGATCATCTTGGTGCATCTTAACTTGCTGTTTAACAACTTGAAAATAAGGTTTATTCAGTTCTGGAGCAATTTCTAAATTTGCATATGAGGACTTACCGGAATTGTTATATGTTGTTTCTGGCTTCATTTAAACTTGCTTTGATGTGTTGCTCTTGTATGCTTCATCTCTTGCCATGAGTAGCTTCATGTAGCCTTGTCATGCATCATGCTTGGCATCATGTCATGTATATGTGTGGTGTGTTTACCATGTTGTGTGCTTCTTCTCGATAGTTCCCGTTTCGTTGCGATCGTGAGGATTCGTTCGTCTACGCTTGGTTTGTCTTCGTGGCTTCATCTTCTTCATGGACTCGTTCTTCTTCCTAGTGGGATTTCAGGCAAGATGACCGCTACCATGGATCTCACTACTATCATTGCTATGCTAGTTGCTTCGTTCTATCGCTTTGATGCGCTACCTATCAATTGCTCGTCAAGCATCTCAAATTGCCATGTCAGCCTCTAACCTTGTCACCCTTCCTAGCAAACCATTGCTTGGCTATGTTACCGCTTTGCTCAGCCCCTCTTATAGCGTTGTTAGTTGCAGGTGAAGTTGAATATTGCTCCATGATGGACAGGATTATGTTGGGATATCACAATATCTCTTATTTAATTAATGCATCTATATATTTGGTAAAGGGTGCAAGGCTCGGCCTTATGCCTGGTGTTTTGTTCCACTCTTTCCGCCCTAGTTTCCGTCATACCGGTATTATGTTCCCGGATTTTGCGTTCCTTACGCGGTTGGGTGATTTATGGGACCCCCTTGATAGTTCGCTTTGAATAAAACTCCTCCAGCAAGGCCTAACCTTGGTTTTACCATTTGCCTCACCACCACCTACCTCTCCCTTGGGAGTAATTAACCCAAAGGTCATATTTATGTTAGCCCCCCCCCCCCCGGGCCAGTGCTTCTCTAAGTGTTGGTCTGAACCGAGCCGCCTGCGGGGCCCCCTCGGGGAAACTTGAGGTCTGGTTTTACTTGTAGCCTGTCTCATCCGGTGTTGCCCTGAGAACGAGATATGTGCAGCTCCTATCGGGATTGTCGGCGCATCGGGTGGCTTTGCTGGTCTTGTTTTACCATTGTCGAAATGTCTTGTAAACCGGGATTCCGAGACTGATCGGGTCTTCCTGGGAGAAGGAATATCCTTCGTTGATCGCGAGAGCTTATCATGGGCTAAGTTGGGACCCCCCTGCAGGGTTATAAACTTTCGAGAGTCATGCACGCGGTTATGTGGCAGATGGGAATTTGTTAATATCTGGTTGTAGATAACTTGACACCAATATGAGTTAAAACGCATCAACCGCGTGTGTAGCCGTGATGGTCTCTTTTCGATGGAGTCTGGGAAGTGAACACGGTTTCTGTGTTATGGTTGACGTAAGTAGGAGTTCAGGATCACCTCTTGATCATTGCTAGCTTCACGACCGTTCCTTTGTTTCTCTTCTTGCTCTCATTTGCGTATGTTAGCCACCATATCATGCTTAGTCGCTGCGGCAACCTCACCACTTTACCCCTTCCTTTCCCATTAAGCTTTGCTTGTCTTGATACCCATGGTAATGGGATTGCTGAGTCCTCGTGGCTCACAGATTACTACAACAACAGTTGCAGGTACAGGTTATGCGATGATCATGATGCAAGAGCGATGTTTGCTTGTTTTGGAGTTCTTCTTTTGCTTCTTCTTCGATTAGGGGATAGGGTCCAGGTCGGCAGCCTGGGCTAGCAGGGTGGACGTCGTTTGAGTTTCTGTTTGTGTTTCATCCGTAGTCGGATGGTGCTCTTATGTAAGATGATGTTGTATTCGTGTGGCATTGTATGCCTTTTGTATGTATCCATGTCTATTATGTAATGTTGATGTAATGATATCCACCTTGCACAAGCGTCTTCAAGATGCGCTTCTATCCTTGGTGGGACCTTCGAGTTCCTTTAGGATAGGGTCGCATCTTGGGTGTGACAAGTTGGTATCAGAGCCTCGACCGACCTTAGGAGCCCCCCTTGATTGATTGTGTAGTTTGGTCGTTGTTGAGTCTAGAAGAAAACTGTTTTCATAGTCTAGTTATATCGGAGAGTGGGAATTCTTTGTACTCCTCAGCCCCTTTGTCGCTCTGGTGAGGAATCTTGACGTAGGTGTTTTGTATTACTCCTCTTCCCATTAAAATTTTTCTTTAGGTTCACGCAGTTGGTTTTTCGATCGTTGTTCCTCAACTCTTTTCATCCGGTGCATTTCTCGTCAAGTGGACTCGAGCCTCTTCATATCTAAGTTCAATCATCAGTTGTTTTCTTTTTCCCACCCGCCCACCCCTTTTTCATCTCGGAGCCGGAGTCCGTAATCGAGTATCCATCCTACTCGTGCGAAGTCTTTGCTTTCTTTCCTCAATTATTTCAACCGGTGTTTTCTCTTCAAGTTATTCATAGGTTTTCCTCTTCCAAGTTCCCTTTGTTTTCCCGCCCTCCCACCCTCTTCTTCCCAGAGCCTGAGTCTCTTTCGAGCATCAATTTCATTCGTACAGAGTCTCTTCAGTCTTCCCTCATTTATCTCAACCGGTGAATTCTCGTCTTGTTTGACATTCATCATCTCTAATTCTTCTCCGGTGGATTCAATTCCATTTTTCGGTAGTGATTATATTATTTCCCTCGGCTCAAGTGTTTCCCTTGCTCGTTCGCCTCTCGCCATTTTACCTTTTCGGAGTGCTCAAGACATCTCAAGAGATTCGTCCGTGTTCCAATTAATTTGACATTATCACCTCCTTTAAATATTTTCAATTGTTCCGGTGCATCATCTATCTCTTCAACATCCCTTTCCAACGGTGTTTTTCTTTTAGTGGGCCCTAAACCACAGGTCTTTTCCCAGGATCTTACCAGACTCTTCTAATTTCCCGGAGTTATTCTCAAATTCTTTTCAAGTGGGACGTAAGAATGGATTCCATCAGTCACATGCCTTTTCAAGATCGATTTCAAATCATTTTCATTGTTGGCTCAACCTCTTTGCTTTCCATTCTACCGGAGTATCTCAGTAAATTTTAGTGGTGTTTCTCGTCGGCATTTGAAGATTGAAGAAGAGTTTTTCCTCTAAATCTTGTCTGTTCTCTCGAAGATTCATGGTTCTAGCTTCATGTTTTCCTCTCGAAGTATTCCATTTGTCAGTTATTCTTTTCTCACCTATCCAGAGTATCTCAGGAGTTGATTTTCTGTTTCGCTTCACCGGAGGCCATCGTTCCAGAAGAATTCTTCTTCCTCACATTTCAACTACCTTATCCAATTATCCCGGCGTTTCGCTCAAGTGTTCTTTAATCAGCTCATGATTTTGTTATTCTTTTGCATCTAAATCCCCTCTAGCATATTGGTTCTTCTAATTCTTCCCGGTGATTCAGTCTCTTTCGTCATTCAATTTTGAATTCTTACGGTGGTTCATTCAAGATTTTTTTCCTTGATTATCACATATATTCATTCATTCTTTTCAATCCTACCGGTGGTTCATGAAGACCTTCTCAAGTTTGCGATATATCACTTCTCAATCCTTTTTCAAGAGGAATAAGTAGTATGCAAGATCCATTGCTTGTCATCAATTTATTTTGATGAAGGATAACCATACAATAGATCTTATTCTTATTTCCACATAGTGTTTAATCCCTCCTTTAGTGTTTGTTCGTGATGAATAAATTCTAGTTCCAAGTGTTTTCATCTTTTCTTTTCCGGAGTTCAAATTTCCTTGGCCTTTTTGTTGGAACCTCTATCCAAATCACCGCAAGCTTTAATCTTATTCTTCCATCCTTCATTCTATCTCATCAACCTTTTGTTTATCGGAGTTCTTCATGGTGGTTCTTCATGATTCAATTCATTCTTCAAGTGTTCATCAAGATTCTTATCGAAGGAGCTCAAGTATCTTTCCTTCTTGCCTCTCGAAGTGTAATTAATTCTTCGTGTTCTTTCAAAATGGAGTTTTGCATTTCCTCTTTCTTCCCAGTTATTTAATCTTTTCCGCTCGTGGTCGGTTATCAGCTCATAAATTTTGAGATGTTATCTATAAGTCCACCACAAGCTTATTCTTTTCGTTGTTGATTTTCTCAATGACTTCGTCCAATCCTTCCTCCTAAGGATGCTTTCAAACTCAGTGGTGGTAGATGATATCTTTTCTTCTTCGTTTCCTTTCATTCAACTATTGCAATTCTTCCGGAGGCATTGTGTTGTTCTTCTTGTCAACTATCGTTCAAACTTGTCAATCTCATGTTCTAATCTTTCCATGTTTAGCCGGAGTGCTGCCTAAATCCTTTCAGTCTTATTCGTTTCTTATCTCGTTCTAACCGGAGTGGTTTCATAGTCTATCTAATTCCGTGAGCTTCGATTCTCGTCCTTCTCGTTGTTCCGCTCTTCTTCTCGAGTGCTCTTGATTCTTTGCTTCTTCTCTTGAGTTCTTGTTTCACCTCATCCCTTTTTTTCCCTTCCGTCTCGGCCCTAAGATCTCGGGACGAGATCTCTTGTTAGTGGAGGAGTGTTGTAACGCCCCGGATTCGATGCGCCAGGTGTCTATCAGTTATTCGCCGTCGTTGCCATGTCATGTGCTTGCGTGTTGCATTTTTCCATGTCATCATCTGCATTTCATATCATGTCATCATGTGCATCTCGTTTTCATACGTGTTCGTTTCTTGCATCCGAGCATTTTTCCCGTTGTCCGTTTTGCAATCCGGCACTCCTATGTCCTCCGGCGTCCCCCTTTTGTCTCTTGTTGTGAGCGGGTGTTAAACATTCTCGGAATGGACCGTGATTTGCCAAGCGGCCTTGGTACACCACCGGTAGACCGCCTGTCAAGTTTCGTGCCATTTGGAGGTCGTTTGATACTCCAACGGTTAACCGGGGAACCATAAAGTCCTCTTTTGTTGCAGCCCAACACCCCTCCAAAGTGGCCCAATAAACCATCCAAACCCCCTCCATGCTCTCGGTCGTTCGATCATGATCGTGTGGGCGAAAACTGCACCTCATTTGGACTCTCCTAGCTCCCTCTACCTATATAAACACCCCCTCCCCCGAATTTTTGGATCAATTTCACCCCTAACCCTAGCCTTCTTCTTCCTCCGCGTGCCGGACGCGTACGTGCCGCGCCGGACACGTCCGCCACCGCCTCCCTCAGCCACCCACAATGCGCCACGTCGCCTCCCGGGCTTCCCCGCCGCCGGAGCCCGCCGAGCCCGTAGCGGGCCCGCGCAGGCCGGTCCGTCCG
>NW_025225241.1:24666-34664 GCF_018294505.1 Triticum aestivum
GACCGACGCCGCCCCGCCACCGTCCTCCTCTACTAGCGCCGCCCCGCCATCGCCCCGGCCTCCCCAGGGCCTCCTTCCACGGCCTCCTTCTTCTTCCACGACATCTTCGGCGAACCTCGAGAACCGTGCCCGATCCAGATCTGAACAAGGTTGACCCCGAAATTCCTCCAAGTCCCTGATATTTTGACATTTTATGCCATGTTCATCGCATCATAACTCTGCATCCGTAGCTCCGTTTCATGCGCATGATATACCAAAATGTTCATAATGATGTGCTCTTAATTTTGTTCCATTGTGCCATCTTTGTTTGAGGTCATCTTGATGCCCGAAACATCATTGCAAAAGTGCTACATGATGTTAACCTGCTGAAACTGTTATAACTTGGTGATTTGTCTTTTTCGTTGCATTTTGTGTGTGCATCTACACGTGTTTTGAACTACATCATTCCATCTGCACAGTGGTGCCATCCATGTATTTTTGTGATTCTTGTACTGAGTGTACCGAGCTCGTGAAGTAGGGTACTTGTTGTTGCTGTTTTCCTGACTGATTCTGTTATAATATGATGCTATGTAAACCTGCTGCTACAAGTCATTCTATGCATAATCTGGAGATGTTCACTAAGGATGTTTTGTTATAAATGGCATGCTCTATCCATTCATGCCCCTGGTTGCATTTATAGCCTGCTGTAACATGTTGTTATCTTGCTCCAAACTTGCTAAATAATGTTGCTGTCAGCCTGTTAACATTAAGTTCAATGTTGCCATGATTGTTATTAGTGATACATGTACCCTATGAACTTGCTCTTGCCATTCTTAGCTTCATAAACATGTATTCTTAATGTTGGTTGCCTTGCCATGCCATGTATTGCTCTGTGGTGAGTGTTTCAAGCTCACCAACATGCCTACTTATTGTTGTTCCTGCCATGTATGAATCTGTCATATCACTTGCTATGTTTACATGGGTGCCATCATATTTTCTGTGCCATTTTGGCTCATGATCAGTAAGGGACTTTTGTTCTATGTAATTAGTAGATTCATGCCATGCCTTTTTTTGCCATGTTAAGTTCCTGTAACATGTTGTTTGTTAGCTCTAAACATTGTAACCTGATGTTATTTCTGCCAAGTCTGTAAACTGTTAATATTTGCAATCTTGCCATGTCATTTTGAGGATGTTCTAGTGATTTCTGGAGATAGCTTAGTGTTCATGTTTTGTCATGCTTTACCTGTACTTCATGCCCATGCCTTTTGTTATTATGTTGGGTGATGTAGCTTATTGCTTTGATGCTTGCTAGATGCCTAGTTACTGTTTTGGACAGCTTGTCCTTTAAACTTGTATAGAGTGTATGCGTTGAACGGTTGCTCCGTTTTGAGTGTGCTCTATATGAAACCTGCTTGATTTTGCATGAAGTTTCATATTATCATGTTGCATCCATGTTTTGAGGGTGTTTGCTTGATGTTTGTATGCATTTTGCATCAATGCCATGTTTAACTTGTTTTGCTCATATCTTCTAGGCCGTAGCTCCGAATTAAATGAACTTTATATGTAACTTGACTAGAATCTCGTGTAGATCATCTTGGTGCATCTTAACTTGATGTTTAACAACTTGAACATAAGGTTTATTCAGTTCTGGACCAATTTCGAAATTTGCATATGAGGACTTACCGGAATTGTTATATGTTGTTTCCGGCCTCATTTAAACTTGCTTTGATGTGTTCTCTTGTATGCTTCATCTCTTGCCATGAGTAGCTTCATGTAGCCTTGTCATGCATCATGCTTGGTTGTGCATCATGTCATGTATATGTGTGGTGTGTTTACCATGTTGTGTGCTTCTTCTCGATAGTTCCCGTTTCGTTGCGATCGTGAGGATTCGTTCGTCTACGCTTGGTTCGTCTTCGTGGCTTCATCTTCTTCATGGACTCATTCTTCTTCCTAGCAGGATTTCAGGCTAGATGACTGCTACCCTGGATCTCACTACTATCATTGCTATGCTAGTTGCTTCGTTCTATCGCTTTGCTGCACTACCTATCAATTGCTCGTCAAGCCTCTCAAATTGCCATGTCAGCCTCTAACCTTGTCACCCTTCCTAGCAAACCATTGCTTGGCTATGTTACCGCTTTGCTCAGCCCCTCTTATAGCGTTGTTAGTTGCAGGTGAAGTTGAAGATTGCTCCATGATGGACAAGATTATGTTGGGATATCACAATATCTCAAAGAACCTCAACGACCTTTTGAGCAATCAAAAGGAAGTTGTGGCCAAGGAAGGAATTGGGTTTGCACCCAAGTCCAAGAGTGTCGGTGTACTAGATTAGGGGTACCCTAGTACCCCGAACTTGTGCACGGGCAGTTGCAGCACCCCGCGGCAAAGGCTTGCCGGGTGATCGCCAAGATCCCCCAAGGTTCCCTTGGAGCCATCCAAGAACAAAGTATTTAGGCTAAGGAGACAAGACCCCGGCAAGAGGAGCTTGCCGGGAAGGCCAACCAAGGCGCTCCAACGAACTTGCCGCGACGCGCCACGCGCTCCGACAAGGCAACAAGGCCCCGACAAGAGGAGCTTGCCGGGAAGACAAACCAAGGTACCTCGAAGCCCGGTGAGCGACAAGCTTCCGGACCCGACAAGATAACAACATCGGCAAGGCGTTTGCCGCGGCAGGCGGCCACTCTGCGCCCACGCTCCAGCGCATCCACCAACGTGTCGCTCTGGGGGCCTCTCCGCACGTGCGTGGCGGGAGGCTGTGCAGCCAGCGGTGCGCAGTGGCATGCGAAGCTGACAAGATCGCCATCGTGGCGAACGGTGGCGCCCCTAACGGTCCTTTTCTGCACTGTTCGGGCGACTCAGACGGGCATTTAATGCCCTTGTCCCCTGCCGTCAGGGTTAGGTAGGATGCCCTATACAAGCAACTGTATCAACTACCTCGCTTTTTACGTTTTTACCCTCCTCTGCGTTGCCACCTGTCGGTGAACCCTTTAGCTATAAAAGGAGGCCCATGCGCAACGTAGGGGGGGTTCGGCTCATAGGTTCGAAGCCTCAGACAGTTTGCTTCGATCCATCCGTAGCTCAGAGAACATCACACTCTTGCTTTGGAGAGCAAAAACACCAGATAATACAACCAGACAAGCAGCAGTAGGAGTGTTATCTCTCTGGAGAGCTCCGAAGCTGGGTAAACTGCTCATGTGCCTCGCCTCGATCCGCTCTTCGTGCGATCTCCGCCCCCCGCCGAACCGAAAGGGGCCCGGTCCACCGGCCCATAGGTGTTCGTGGATCAGTTTCCCCGACATCCCGCGATGTCGGGAGGGCTCTGGCGGATCTCCCTCTCCGGGGCGTCCCTCTCCATTTCCTTCTGTGGAGACGATCCCCACCTTGTCCTCTTGCCATGGATGCCGGTATTGCCCCCGTTCTCACTTTCTTTTTGTCTAGATTTCCCATCTAGCATCTTAGGGGCAGTAGCAGTTGCATCTCTAGATTTTTGGCCAAATCTAGGCTTGAGTAGAATGGAGAATGTTTCTAGACAATTTGGATTGATGTTTGGTTGGAGTATTTTTGGATTTGGTAGGACGGTAGTGCCGGATCTGTCCACGGTAGTAGGAAACTGCTGTTTCCCCGTCTCGAGCGGTACTACCGCCCTCTCCAGAGTGGTACTACCGCTTGGAGCGGTACTACCACTTGGAGAAGTACTACCGCTCTCTATGGAGCGGTACTACCGCTTGGGGCGGTACTACCGCTAGCAGGGCGCGGTACTACCGCCCCCTACTAGTTTCCATCATGCTCTTACCTTTCAGTGATCCTTTTGCTTGTGTTTTGTGGCTTATGCTCATTCTTTCTAGTTGTTTGCATGTTCTTGTGTGTGGTTCTAGGTGATGAGCTTCCTGAGCATCCGGCTCATCGTGTCAACCCCGGTCGTGCCACGTCCAAGCGTTACCGCACCACTGAGTCTGTCGGAGGTTCCTCAAGTGCTCCACCTCCACCTCAACTCCAAAAGAAGACTGGTGTCAAGCCGAAGCACTCTAGCAAAACCGTGACAGAAATGCAACCCAAGGAGTTCTGGGCAAGGCGTCGCCGCAACCCCTATGAGGCTGACCAAGATCCCACTTTGGTCAATCATCCGTTCTGGAACAGGTTCCAGTTCGCCATCTTCTTTGATGTTCTCAAAGCCAAGAAGAACCTCTTTGTAAACATGCACTCCATCGACACCGACCATATGGAGAAGGATCCTGAGTACTTTGGTGAAGCTCTTGAGATGTGCACTCAACTGAACATTCTTAGGGTCATGCTATTCAACAAGGATTATGATGCTGATATTGTGGCTCAATTCTATGCCACGGTTCATCTCGGGACTGACGAGGACAGGACACTGACTTGGATGACCAATGGCAAGCTGCTTTCAGTCAAGTGGAAAGCTTTCATGGAGTTGATTGGAGTGCAAGATCCAGGACTTGAGTCTCCTGTCGACTTTCGCCCACACCGCAACACCAACGCCACTCACAAGCAAGCTCTATGGCCCTACTGCACTTTGAGGATCAACCCTGAGACGAAGAAGGAAACTTATGAGCTGCCTACCTATCTGGATATTCTTCACCGTATCTTCAGAGAGACTCTTTTCCCTCGTATCGGGAATCTGGATCAGGTTCACTCCTATCTCGTGGACATGCTTCTCTTTTGCCAGCGTCAGAAGGAACAGAACACCGGAGAGTCCCTGGATATTTCCCATGTCATGTGGTCTGAGCTGTTATCTGCTATCTCCGAGCGCAAGTGCCCGATTTACGGCCCGTTCATCATGCTGCTTATTGAGAAGGCCTGGGCTCGTGTCTATCCCAAGGTGATGCTGGAGACTGGAGAGTTGGTGTCTCACGACATCAAGCGTCTGAGGAAGAAGGATAACTGGGGCACTCATGCCCCTAAGACTGGAGTTCCTTCGTCTGCTACTGCCATGGAGACCGAGGAGGAGACTGGGGCTGATGATGATGATGATGATGACTACATGCCTTCTGAGGCAGAGCCCTCTTGGGCAAAGAAGCTTAAGTCTAAGATGAAGAAGTTGTTCTGCATGGAGGCTCACGGTCAGTACATGACTCATGTGTCTGAGAAGAAGGCTCGAGGTCGCCACAAGGAGCTCATGCGTCAGTTGGGTGCTACAGTCAACAGTGGATCTAAGGACCAGCTTACTGAGGAGGAGGAGTGGATTCAGCAGCACTGCCCGTGGACCGATTCTGATGCCGAGCACTTCCCGACCGATGACGGTGGCGCAGATGATCCCGCTGAGATCTGATGTGTGTGTCCTTCTACTGCTATCACCTGGAGCCGTAGCAACACTCCCTCTCCTTTTTGGTGTCTCGATGCCAAAGGGGGAGAGAGTTTAGGGATTTGTGCTTTCTTCCGTGTTTGTGTTTTCCTCGCTATTTGCTTTGTTGGTTTGTGTCAGTGAGACCTAAGTTCCCGTCATATGGTGTGAGACATATGCTACCTTATATTTCCAGTATCATTATCTATGTCACCATATCTTATGAGTTGCATGCTTATCTTGTTAAGTTTATCTATGCTCCTCTCATACATCATGCTTAGGTGTTTGGTCGGTCTCTAAAATGTAGGGGGAGCATTGATCCTAGTATGTGTGCCGTGCAGTCCAAAGCACTTATCGAGATAGCACACATCTAGGGGGAGCCCATCTACATTTTAGGTCATGGGTTTTTGCGCTTGTCCTTTATCTCTCTTGTTTGTGCAAATCCCGTATTGTCATCAATCCACCAAAAAGGGGGAGATTGTAAGGGCATATTTATCCCCAAGTTGTTTTGGTGATTGATGACAATGCTTTTGCGGACTAATCGTGTGCATTAAGTTCTTTCAGAGATTCATCCATTGGCACGAGATGATTACCTCCCCTCGGTGTTTTATTCAAGACGGTGTAGCTCCTTCGCTTCGTTGTTGGTGGACTAGTTTCGTAGGAGTCACCGTACTATCAAGAGGGGATCCGCTTTGGTAAGACTTGGGTGGAATCAACACGTACACATCCTTATCACACCCATCGTCTTCCTTCCGCATCTTTGGAGCTGCCCTTTTCTTCCGTACCTGCTCCGTTCTGTCCTAGCGGTAGTACCGCGGTTAACAGCGGTAGTACCGCCGAAGCTCTCCAGCGGTAGTACCGCTCAATGAAGCGGTAGTACCGCTCTTAGCGGTAGTACCGCTCCGCAGAGCGGTAGTACCACTTGCAGGCTTCGGCCGTAGTACCGCAGTCATTCCGCGCTGCTACCGCCTCGATTCGAGACCGGTGTTTCTCGTGTCGGGTTTTGCGGTACTAGGAGCGGTAGTAGTGGCGGTAGTACCGCTCCAAGCGGTAGTACCGCTCTTACTCCCATGGTAGTACCGCTCTGGGGCCAGGGCCCTGTCTTCCTCGTCAGCGCGGTAGTACCGCTGGGTAGGGAGCGGTAGTACCGCTCTCAGCGGTAGTACCGCCCTGCCCTAGCGGTAGTACCGCTCTGTGCGGGGATGTACAGTGGGGTAACGGTTGGATTGATTCCCCCACTATATAAAGGGGTCTTCTTCCCCAAAGTTGACCTACCTCTTTCCCCCAAAGCTCCATTGTTGCTCCAAGCTCCATTTTCGCCCGATCTCTCTCCCTAGCCAATCAAACTTGTTGATTTGCTCGGGATTGGTTGAGAAGGCCCCGATCTACACTTCCACCAAGAGAAATTTGATTCCCTCTCTTATCCCTAGCGGATCTTGTTACTCTTGGGTGTTTGAGCACCCTAGACGGTTGAGGTCGCCTCGAAGCCATACTCCATTGTGGTGAAGCTTCGTGGTGTTGTTGGGAGCCTCCAATTGTTGTGGAGATAGCCCCAACCTTGTTTGTAAAGGTTCGGTCGCCGCCTTCAAGGGCACCAATAGTGGAATCACGGCATCTCGCATTGCGTGAGGGTGTGAGGAGAATACGGTGGCCCTAGTGGCTTCTTGGGGAGCATTGTGCCTCCACACCACTCTAACGGAGACGTACTTCCCCTTAAAAGGAAGGAACTTCGGTAAGACATCCTCGTCTCCACCGGCTCCACTCTTGGTTACTTCGTGCCTTTACTCTTGCAAACCTACTTGTGTTGTTTCCTTTGCTTGCTTATGTGCTAGTTGTATTTGCATCATATAGTGCATCATATATGTGGCTTCTTGGGGAGCATTGTGCCTCCACACCGCTCTAACGGAGACGTACTTCCCCTTAAAAGGAAGGAACTTCGGTAACACATCCTCGTCTCCACCGGCTCCACTCTTGGTTACTTCGTGCCTTTACTCTTGCAAACCTACTTGTGTTGTTTCCTTTGCTTGCTTATGTGCTAGTTGTATTTGCATCATATAGGTTGCTCACCTAGTTGCATATCTAGACAACCTATTTGTTGCAAAGTTTAAATTGGCAAAGAAAAGCTTAAAAATTGTTAGTTGCCTATTCACCCCCCCCCCTCTAGTCAACCATATCGATCCTTTCAGTAACTAATGAGTTAGTTGCGGAATGATGCATTACATAACGAGTAAAGAGACTTGCCGGTAACGAGATTGAACTAGGTATTGAGATACCGACGATCGAATCTCGGGCAAGTAACATACCAATGACAAAGGAAACAACATATGTTGTTATGCGGTTTGACCGATAAAGATCTTCGTAGAATATGTAGGAGCCGATATGAGCATCCAGGTTCCACTATTGGTTATTGACCGGAGACGTGTCTCGGTCATGTCTACATTGTTCTCGAACCCGTAGGGTCCGCACGCTTAAGGTTTCGATGACAGTTATATTATGAGTTTATGAGTTTTGATGTACCGAAGGAGTTCGGAGTCCCGGATGAGATCGGGGACATGACGAGGAGTCTCAAAATGGTCGAGACGTAAAGATCGATATATTGGACGAGTATATTCGGACATCGGAAGGGTTCCGAGTGATTCGGGTATTTTTCGGAGTACCGGGGAGTTACGGGAATACGGGGAAGAGTATTGGGCCTTAATGGGCCTTAGTGGGAAGGAGCCAGGAGGTGGCGCGCGCCCCTCCCAAGCCCAGTCCGAATTGGACAAAGGGTTTGGGGCACGGCCCCCCTCTCCCTTCCTTCTCCACTCCCCTCCTTTCCCCCCTTCTCCTAGTTGGACTAGGAAAGAAGGAGTCCTACTCCCGGTGGGAGTAGGACTCCCCTTGGCGCGCTCTCCATGGCCGGCCACCCCCTCCCCCTTGGCTCCTTTATATACGGGGGCCGGGGGCACCCCAAGACACACAAGTTGATCTTCGTGATCGTTCCTTAGCCGTGTGCGGTGCCCCCCTCCACCATATTCCACCTCGGTCATATCGTTGCGGTGCTTAGGCAAAGCCCTGCGTCGGTAGAACATCATCATAGTCACTACGCCATCGTGTTGACGGAACTCATCCCCGACACCCTGCTGGATCGGAGTCCGGGGATCGTCATCGAGCTGAACGTGTGCTGAACTCGGAGGTGCCGTACGTTTGGTACTTGGATCGGTCGGATCGTGAAGACGTACGACTACATCAACCGCGTTGTTCTAACGCTTCCGCTTTTGGTCTACGAGGGTACATGGACAACACTCTCCCCTCTCGTTGCTATGCATCACCATGATCCTTGCGTGTGCGTAGGAAATTTTTTGAAATTACTACGTTCCCCAACAATCATCAACATAGACCAACATGAAGATAATGATCTTGCCTCTTTTGAAAAAGAACAAGGAAGTATCTCCTTTGGAAGGCTTAAAACCAAGTGCTTGAAGTTTTTCACATAACCTAGAGTACCATGCTCTAGGTGCCTGTTTTAAGCCATACAAAGCTTTATCAAGTTTGCAAAGATAATTTTCCTTGCCTTTTACCTCATAGCCAGGTGGTTGTCTCATATAGACTTCTTCCTCTAGAACGCCATGGAGAAACGCATTCTGTACATCCAACTATCTGAGACTCCAATTATTTGAAACTGCAACATAAAGAACAAGTCTGATAGTAGCTGCTTTAACAACAAGACTAAAGGTATCCTCATAGTCTATACCATATCTTGTTGGAAATATGCCCTAGAGGCAATAATAAAAGTATTATTATTATATTTCCTTGTTCATGATAATTGTCTTTTATTCATGCTATAACTGTATTATCCGGAAATCGTAATACACGTGTGAATACATAGACCACAATATGTCCCTAGTGAGCCTCTAGTTGACTAGCTCGTTGTGATCAACAGATAGTCATGGTTTCCTGGCTATGGACATTGGATGTCGTTGATAACGGGATCACATCATTAGGAGAATGATGTGATGGACAAGACCCAATCCTAAGACTAGCACAAAAGATCGTGTAGTTCATTTGCTAGAGCTTTGCCAATGTCAAGTATCTCTTCCTTTGACCATGAGAGCGGGTAACTCATGGATACCGTAGGAGTGCTTTGGGTGTATCAAACGTCACAACGTAACTGGGTGACTATAAAGGTGCACTACAGGTATCTCCGAAAGTATCTATTGTTTTATGCGGATCGAGTGTAACGCCCCAGATCTAACTTTCCATATTTGTATCCAACTCTTGCCGTCTCCGGCGCTAAGTTATATTTATTTCTCGGGTTGGGTCTTTGTCTTCGTGTGTGTTGTTTTCGTTTTCATGCATCTCATATCAGGTCATCACGTGCATTGCATTTGCATACATGTTCGTCTCATGCATTCGAGCATTTTCCCCGTTGTCCGTTTTGCATTCCGGCGTTTCGTTCTCCTCCGGTGGTCATTTCTACCTTTCTTTCTCGTGTGGGGATTAAACATTTCCGGATTGGTCCGAGACTTGCCAAGCGGCCTTGGTTTACTACCGGTAGACCGCCTGTCAAGTTTCGGGTCATTTGGACTTCGTTTGATACTCCAACGGTTAACCGAGGGACCGAAAAGGCCTCGTGTGTGTTGCAGCCCAACACCCCCCAAATTTGGCCCAAAACCCACCAAACTCTGCTCCATGTCCTAGAGCGTTCGATCACGATCGTGTGGGCGAAAACCGCACCTCATTT
>NW_025225242.1:0-15311 GCF_018294505.1 Triticum aestivum
GACTACGGCCTCGCCGGCGCATGGCCTCACGGTGCACCTCGCCCTCTTCTATTTAAGGTCACCCCCGAGCCCCCCTCTCTACTCCTTTGGCTCTCTCTCCCTCCCGTGCACCCCCTGGACTGACCCACTTCCTTCCTTGTACCCTCCTTGCATTTCCATGGCTGGAGCAATGCCGCCGGCCTCCACCTAAATTCGCGCCACTGAGAGCCCCTCCTCCCGACCTCTTTGCTCTAGAGCAGCACCAGCACCACCGCCAACTATCCCCGCACATCATTCCTTCCTCCCTGTGCCTGCTTCGCCGTGCCCAGATCTCGCCGCCAGTCTCGTCCGTCGCGGCCAACACCTGCTCCACCCGGTGCCCCTGTGTGACCGTGCAACCCACGGTTGGACGCGTCCGGGTCCCCTGAGCACGCCGGTGGGCAGAACATCACTTGAGACGCCCTGTAGAACCGGCGACCGGCGTCGAGCGCTTCCTTTGTCTCCTAACGCACCCGCGTGGGAGGTGGAGGACGAACCTGCCAGTGGGCCCCGCCTGTCGGCCGCGAGCTGGGTTGAGCCACTGACAGGAGGGCCCCGCCTCGTTTAAGTGGAGAAGGGCTCTACCCGCTGCCGCCCGCGCGCGGCCGAGCAGCTAGGCCGGCCCACTGCTATCTCCCGCCCTGTGCACAGGATAAGGGTAAAACCCTTTTTCCTTTTCTTTTTCTTTTCTGTATACTTATAAAATCCACAAATAATTCAAATAGTGTCCAAATTTGATGAATCAAATTTCTACTGACTCCATAAATCAAGTTCTATTTAATGGGCCACAGTGGACATTTTTGTTGTTCTTGGTTTTCATTGGACCCTTTAAAAGGGTCATTTATCCACATAAGTCCACTTCAAAGATCCATATTATATTCATTTCAACTCCAAATCTAGTGAAACCAATTTCTAAATGTTTCTAAAATCATGCCTAATTTAATGGGTACTTTTACTCATTTGTATAAAAAGGCATTATGTAGACAACTTGCAGATCCATTAAATCCCTTTTTTCCATCATATTGAAATGTTCAGAAATAACTACTGATCCAATTCCAACTAAACCACCCTGGTTATTTTTCATATAACCAGAGGAGTCCTATAAATGTCAACTTCATATTTTTAGAGCACTTTTATTTTTTTGCCTTGTTGTGTTGCTTATTGTGATTGCTTCCGGCGTTAGTTGGCGAAGTAGACGGAGTACTTGGAGGAGGACCAGAAGATTTCAAGACTCTGATGAACCAGGCAAGCAGCCCTTTGACCATGATTCACCTCTCTTGTTCATCGATAAATTTTTCGTATGCATAATAACGTTGTTGATTATGAGCTTGATACAACCGTTGCACTGCTGCATGTCCGTTGGCACTTGCATGTTCATATCTCTACCATGTGCTAGAGATGCAATGAGAAATACCTGATATTGACGCATGATGTTGCATCTATGCCATGATCATCCCTTGGTTACATTCCTTTGAAAATCCCATCGAGTGCCCCTAATGCCCGTGGGTAATGTTGAACCAGGTCACCACTTGATGAAGAAGTGGTGCACCAAAGCAAGTGAATATGTGTTGTTTACAGAGACGGATTAGATTTAAGATTTGTTGACTGTCCCAACCCTACATGCGCAACCACTCTACCCTTATATGGGAAAGGGCATTATTGATTACCTAGGCTGATACTGGCATGGTGCCCACATTACTAGTGACGGGGGTGACATGAGGTCACTCTCGGGGCGGGGTCGTGCTTGGATAGGCAGCCATGACTATTTTCACAGGGCACCGGACACACGTTGGTCCCTGTGTGTATGTGTGATAATGAAAAGGGCAGAGTCCCAAGATCTTAATGCTTATACACAAGGGCCGTGTACCAATGAGTGGACCCTATGTTTGTGTCGCCTAGGGAAAGATAGTGATCGGGTGCTTCCCCCGAGTACTTGAGGTACTGTGGGATCATGGATGACACGAAAGCTTCCAGGATCTTATGGGTAAAGTGTGCAACCTCTGCATAGTGTCAAACTATTTAAATAGCCGTGTCCACGGTCAAGGACAATTGGGTGGTGCTGCTTAGACTATGTCCATGTATTTCTGACAAACAACACAGTTAGGTAATATTGTTGATACGATTCGTGAGGAAGTCACGGTGAGTTGAGTATGAGTTGTCCATAACTCTTTCTCGATGTTGAAGTCTGTAACCTCCTGATACTTGTTGCAGACGCATTCATGTCCTTGGTAAATGTTGATCATACTTGCGTGAGAAAAACTAGCCTTCCGCAGCAATGCAAATTAAGCAGTAGAGCTTTGCTTAATTATTTTTTTATCACTCTTGAGTTGCTTGCGAGTACATTCAAAGAACTCATTGGCTTGCCACTGGTTATTTTATTGGCCAGGCATGAAAGAACATTATGGGAAGTAGAGTTCTTTGGTGACGATCGTGCGAGCTAGGACGCTTTCGCAGTCAGAATGCATATAGGGTTAAGGTAGATGGCATGGGTCCAAGTTATTGACGAAGATTTCCGCTGCAATGTTATACTCAAGGCTTGAT
This sequence comes from Triticum aestivum, assembly GCF_018294505.1. Classification (NCBI taxonomy): domain Eukaryota; kingdom Viridiplantae; phylum Streptophyta; class Magnoliopsida; order Poales; family Poaceae; genus Triticum; species Triticum aestivum. The sequence continues at coordinate 2,560 of NW_025225242.1, forward strand.
CATAAAGGTCATAATTTATGTAAGACGGTATGTCTGGATGTAAGACTCTTGTTATTCAGCTTCTGTGTGTTTAGTGAGCATTGATCTCTAGGATCACTATACACGTGCATTCAGTGATCACACCTTATGAGTCTGGGTCCCCACAGAGCTGGTATCAGAGCCATCCTAGTTGTAGGAAGCCTTAGTTAGCATGGTCCTTAGTTAGGGTAAAACTATTTCCAAAACTATTACTAGTTTTCAAAACTATCTATACGTCTCTTCCCCCTTCTTAGTTTTTCGGAAACTAAGATATTGATCTCTTCCCCTTCAAAATTTTAAATGGTCGCTAGAATCCTTATGCCCCTGACCACGGGATTCCTTGCAATCCTCATGGATAATCTAGAGGGAAGAAGTCTTGCCAGACACTCACCCACATCTTCTGAACACAAGATTGGCAACACCGTAGCAAGACGATGCCAATAGAAGATACGCCCTTGAGGAATAAGGACATGAAGACCCAGAGGATGGTGACACCTTTGAAATTGCCCCAGGATTATGCAACCTTGGCCTATGATGACCAGGGCATAGGATATGCAAGATCATGATATACATCGCTAGTAGAGCAACCCTGTCCTTATCATTGTTGTGTCAGCAACCACCAGTGGATGAGAACCTCACCATCTGGTCCGCCTCACAATAGTGAGCAGGAAAAACGGTTCTCGGCATCCCCCGCTCTCGGTGATGATATTGGAAATAGTGCATCCGGTAGATTGGACCTCTACTATGCCTTGTTAGTGTCATTACATAAAGGATTGCCTATCTGGTATCCTCGACGCCTTAGAAGGAAAAAGGGATCGTCATGATTAAGAAGATAAGAGAAGACAAGTCAATGCCAGCTATGAGGAGCCACTTTCACCCCATCATTTCAACAAGCGAGAAGTTATTGAAGACTCTCCAGGCTCAACCTAGATCGTTTCATCGAACAACTACATGAGATATAGCGACACCTGAGGAAAACCCAGAAGACTGCACGAGGCATGGAGCAAAGCACGATTACTGAATCCGAGAACCCCTAGGGTAGGATGAGTCGTGTACCCCCTATGCGCCGTCGAGTCCGTATGATGGTTCGAATAGAACCATGATTGTGTGTTGCTTGTTTTTATTTGTTTGTGTTCTGATATCAGTCGCCCTTTTTGCCCTAGGCAACAAGTACGTGACTATAACACCTTCCTTATCTTAACGCTTGTGTTTGGCCCTTTTGGCACTTGTTGTTTGCTCTTGCACTATAGAACCCCCTTTAGGCATCCCCCTCCTCTATGCCACTTCTCCCTCTCATCTCTCTCTCCTTAGCTAAAGACCGGCAAGACAAGCTACACCAAGGATTCTACTTCGACAACCAACTAGTGCTGAAGACTTTTGCTACAGCCTCCTCGACCAAGTGCAACCCCGTAGAGATATGTTTACTCCTCAAGATTAGAAGCCCATCCCTAGACCCTTCGAGACTTCGCAATATACCCCAACTCGAATCCTTAACCATGTGCGTAACCCACAGAATTGCAAGATAACCAGTTAAGCCACCGTAACCATGCTCAGCACTGGGTTCATTATGGAACTAGTGGACATAATGAGCAAGCACATTTCATCCTAATATAGCACAAGAATTGACGATGCCATAGGAAAGACCAGTTTGAGGATATAGGAATAGAGGACAAATGACTTGATGGAGCTATACTAGTAACCTTGAGGAAGTATCCAACACTCTTTGGTGGAGTATGAGGTTTCCATATTGGTAGATGAACTTGGTGGGATCATGTGGATAGAGTAGCATAGCTTTCATCACCCCGGAGTGAATTTGGATTTAAATAGGTGATCCTATTGGAGTATAGATGTTGAGTAAATCTATATGGTTCGGAGTAAACTGGATTTAGACTGATGATCTCGATCTTGATACCATGTTTCTCGGTGGACAATAAGCTAGGAGATTGGATTAATTGTGGAGTTGATTTAGGGATGTATATAAGCCTGACCTTGGAGTTTACTTGACCCCGATAATGGGAATTGGTGGACTTACTATAGAAAGTATAGCCATTTCAAATATTTGGGGATTATAGGGACTTTAGGAGATCGCATGGAACACCATAGACATCGGATTTGTAGAATTAACGGATTATGTAGTGACTGATAGAAGTTAATGGGTTGTTGGATATGATTCATAGGAACGAAACAAGATCTTGGAGTGTCATACGACGTGTTTCTTTAGGATAGAGGTGCAGTAACATGGACCTTGGATCAATAGAGTGAGCACTTGGATTGTGGTGATTAAATTCAAGCTTAGCAGCTTATATGCTCTACCCATGGATTTTTAGGGGTAGCCATACATACGAGTTCGGGGATCGTAGACGTATATAATTTTGCTAGACCTCCTCTCGGGAGCCATGAGTATATGAATCGCATGAGTGATGATTGGAGTTGACCTATACGAAATGATGCTTTCAACAGGTATAAGGTGATCTGTTTGGAGGACTAGATAGAACAATTGACATCTCAGGAATTGTGCACAAGGATAAGACGATAAACGTTCACTCGCACCCTAGAATCCTTGAAAACCTTAAGCCCTACCAAACTACAACATGGTCGGCTCATGACCTTGGGGCCTTGACACTAGATCTAGAACACCTTGGCCCACACTCAACAGAGACCACCACCCATACCCCAGCCTACCTTATGTACCCCATAGACTTCATGGAGTACTTGGACAAGTTGGTTGTCATCTTTATTTTGGTAACGTACTTGTGTACACGAAGACGTAAGAAGAGTCGTTCAGCTGGTCATCTAAAGACCACCATGTCAAGGAGGAAGAACTATATCAACCACCGTCGTCAAGAAGTATACTCCCGTATCAAAGACCATGTGTATCTGCGAATCACTCCTCCCGAAGGAACCAAGCATTTCCGTGTCAGAAGTAAGCTCACACCAAGATTGTCAATCCTCTACGAGATCATTGCAAGACGAAGGCTAGACGGCTACCAGCTGGAGTTGCCACCTAAGTTATCCTATGTGCACAATGTTTTTCACACATCACGACTCCGGAAGTGTTCCCAACTTCCTGACAAGCACCATCCCTACCAGGGCATCAATCACCGAACCATTGACCCCCCCCCCAGCCCAACCTGACCTACATGAGAAACCCCTTAGCAACCTGGATCAAGCCGAACGTCATACACGAAGCCACACCATCAAATACCTCAAGGTTCAATGGAGCACCACTCAGAAACAGAAGCAGTATGAGGACGTGAAGACTACCCTGATGTCTACTACACAACCTTCTTCTTGTAGACGTTGTTGGGCCTGCAAGTGCACAGGTTTGTAGGAAAGTAGCAAATTTCCCTCAAGTGGATGACCTAAGGTTTATCAACCTGTAGGAGGCGTAGGATGAAGATGGTCTCTCTCAAACGACCATGCAACCAAATAACAAAGAGTCTCTTGTGTCCCCAACACACCCAATACAATGGTAAATAATAAAAACAGCAAGGTAGCAAGCGGTAAAAGTGAGTGTAAACGGTATAGCAATGATAGCAAACAAGGCCTAGGGTTCATACTTTCACTAGTGTAAGTTCTCTCAACAATAATAACATAGATAGAACATATGACAAGCCCTCAACATGCAACAAAGAGTCACTCCAAAGCCACTAATAGCGGAGAACAAACGTAGAGATTATGGTCGGGTACGAAAGCACCACAAAGCTATTCTTTCGGATCGATCTATAAAAAAGTTTGTACTAGAATAACACCTTAAGATACAAATCAACCAAAACCCTAATGTCACCTAGATACTCTATTGTCACCTCAAGTATCCGTGGGCATGATTATACGATATGCATCACACAATCTCAGATTCATCCAACCAACATAAAAGTACTTCAAAGAGTGCCCCAAAGCTACTACCGGAGAGTCAAGAACGTGTGCCAACCCCTATGCATAGGTTCCCAAGTGTCACGAAACCCGCAAGTTGATCACCAAAACATACATCAAGTGGCACATGATATCCCATTGTCACCATAGATAATCACGGCAAGACATACATCAAGTGTTCATAAAAGACTCAATCCGATAAGATAAATTCAAAGGGGAAACTCAGTTCATCACAAGAGAGTAGAGGGGGAGAAACATCATAAGATCCAACTACAATAGCAAAGCTCGGGATACATCAAGATCGTGCCATAGAGGAACACGAGAGAGAACACGAGAGAGAGAGAGATCAAACACATAGCTACTGGTACATACCCTCAGCCCCGAGGGTGAACTACTCCCTCCTCGTCATGGATAGCACCGGGATGATGAAGATGGCCTCCGGTGATGGGATCCCCCTCCGGCAGGGTCCGGAACGGGGTCCTGATTGGTTTTTGGTGGCTACAGAGGCTTGCGGCAGCGGAACTCCCGATCTATCTTCTTTTTTGGAAGTTTTAGGGTACGTAGGTATATATGGGTGCAGGGAGAACGTCGGTGTAGCTACGGGGGCCCCACGAGGCAGGGGGCGCGCCCAGGGGGGCGCCCCCACCCTTGTGAGCACCCACCGTATCTTCTGACGTGGGGTCCAAGTCCATAAGGTGGGTTTCCTTCCAAAAATAACTTCTCCAGTTGATTTCGTTCCGTTTTGACTCCGTCTGATATTCCTTTTCCTCGAAACAATGAAATAGGCATAAAACAACAAATCTGGGCTAGGCCTCCGGTTAATAGGTTAGTCCCAAAAATAATATAAAAGTGGATAATAAAGCCCAATATTGCCTAAAACAGTAGATAAAGTAGCATGGAGCAATCAAAAATTATAGATACGTTGGAGACGTATCAAGCATCCCCAAGCTTAATTCCTACTCGTCCTCGAGTAGGTAAATGATAAAAAGGAATTTTTGATGCAGAGTGATACTTTGGCATAATTTCAATGTAATTCTTCTTACTTGTGACATGAATATTCAGATCCGAAAGATTCAAGACAAAAGTTCATATTGACACAAAAATAATAATACTTCAAGCATACTAATCAAAGCAATCATGTCTTCTCAAAATAACATGGCAAAAGAAAGTTCATCCCTACAAAATCATATAGTTAGGCTATGCTTCATTTTCGTCACACAAAGATGTTCCCAACTTCTATACCCCCGATGACAAGCCAAGCAATTGTTTCATACTCAAATAATCTCAAACTTTTTCAACCTTCACGCAATACATGAGCGTGAGCCATGGATATAGAACTATGGGTGAAATAGAATATGATGATGGGGATTGTGTGGAGAAGACAAAAAAGGAGAAACTCTCATGTTGACAAGGCTAATCAACGGGCTATGGAGGTGCCCATCAATTGATGTCAACATGAGGAGTAGGGATTGCCATGCAACGGATGCACTAGAGCTATGAATGGTCAACAAAAGAAAATAGTGGGTGTGCATCCAACTTGCTTTCTCACGAAGACCCAGGGCATTTTGAGGAAGCCCATCGTAGGAATATACAAGCCAAGTTCTACAATGAAAAATTCCCACTAGTATATGAAAGTGATAACACATGAGACTCACTACATGAAAAGCATGGTGCTACTTTGAAGCACAATATATGAGACTCACTACATGAAGAACGAGGTGCTACTTCGAAGCACAAGTGTGGAAAAAGAGATAGTAGCATTGCCCTTTTCTTTCTTTTTTTGGGGCCTTTTTTTGGCCTTTCTCCTTTTTTTGGGCCTTTCTTTTTTTTTATTTTGGCCTTTCTCTTTTTTTTATTTGGGCAATGCTCTAATAATGATGATCATCACACTTCTATTGATTACAACACAAGGATTACAACTCGAATACTTAGATCAAGATATGACTCTATATGAATGCCTCCGGTGGTGTACCGGGATGGTGCAATGAATTAAGAGTGACATGTATGAAAAATAATGCATGGTGGCTTTGCCACAAATACGATGTCAACTAAAAGATCATGCAATGGTAATATGGCAAAAGTAATGCATGTCATGATGATGATGGTGGAATTTGCATGGCAATATATCTCGGAATGGCTATGGAAATGCCATAATAGGTAGGTATGGTGGCTGTTTTGAGGAAGATATAAGGAGGTTTATGTGTGATAGAGCATATCATATCACGGGGTTTGGATGCACCGGCGAAGTTTGCACCAACTCTCAAGGTGAGAAAGGGCAATGCACGTCACCGAAGAGGCTAGCAATGGCGGAAAGGTGAGAGTGCGTATAATCCATGGACTCAACATTAGTCAAAAGAACTCATATACTTATTGAAAAAATTTAGAAGTCATCAAAAATTCAAGTACTACGCGCATGCTCCTAGGTGGATATATTGGTAGGAAAAGACCATCGCTCGTCCCCAACCGCCACTCATAAGGATGCACAAGCCAGGTACACTTCATGTCTCAAATTTGTTACACAACTTTAACCATATGTACATGCTACGGGAATTGCAAACTTCAAAACAAGTATTTCTCAAATTCATAATAACCCAACTAGCACGACCATGATATTATTACCTCCATATCTCAAAACAATTATCAAGCATCAAACTTATCTTAGTATTCAACTCACTCAAAAGAAAGTTTCACATATCTTGAATACCAAGTATATTAATCATTAAGCAAACTACCATGCTATTAATGACTCTCAAAATAATCTAAGTGAAGCATGAGAGATCAATAGTTTCTTTAAAACAAATCCACCACCGTGCTCTAAAAGATCTAAGTGAAGTAGTAGAGCAAAAATTATCATGCTCAAAAGATATAAGTGAAGTACTATGAGCAAAACTATCAAGCTCAAAAGATATAAGTGAAGCACATAGAGTATTCTAGCAAATTCCAATTCATGTAAGGCTCTCTCTCAATAAATAATTCAGATCTTGGTACATTATTCAAACAGCAAGCAAAGCTAAAGAAAACTACAATGCAAGGATAGCACAACTCACGTGAAGAAGCAAAAACTTAGGCTCAACCGATACTAACCGATAGTTGTTGAAGAAGAAAGGTGGGATGCCTATCGGGGAATCCCCAAGCTTAGATGCTTGAGACTTCTTGAAATATTATCTTGGGGTGCCTTGGGCATCCCCAAGCTTGAACTTTTGTGTCTCCTTAATTCCTCTCATATCATGGTTTCTCTTTTTATCAAAAGCTTCATTCACAACAAACTCAACAAGAACTCGTGAGATAGGTTAGTATAAACCAATGCAAAACCTTATCATATTCTACTGTAACAAATCACTTAAATTATTATTCCACATTGAATACTAAATGCCTCTGCATATTTAATACTCCTATCATCAAATAGAATCATTAAACAAGCAAACATATGCAAACAATGCAACCATAACAGCAATCTGCCAAAACAGTACAGTCTGTAAAGAATGCAGGAGTATCAATACTTCCCTGACTCCAAAAATTATGAACTAAAATTCCCACTGTAGTAAATTTATCAGTGCTCAATATGCAAAAACATTCAACGTTATACCATGCTCTAACTTTTCTAGGGAATTTTCGCAACAGCGGTAAACTTTCTGTTTTCAAACAGCAACATGCATACTAGCAAAATAAGCATGGCAAAGGCTATCCTTGACTTTTTTATTGAAACTAAAGATGCAAAACATTTTTCTAACTAGAATCAAGCAAAAACTAACAAAAGAAAATGATGCTCCAAGCAAAACACATATCATGTGGTGAATAAAAATATAGCTCCAAGTAAAGTTACCGATGAACGAAGATGAAAGAGGGGATGCCTTCCGGGGGCATCCCCAAGCTTAGGCTCTTGGACATCCTTGAATATTGCCTTGGGGTGACTTGGGCATCCCCAAGCTTAGGATCTTGCCACTCCTTATTCCATAGTCCATCGAATCCTTACCCAAAACTTGAAAACTTTAACCACACAAAACTCAAAACAAAACTCGTAAGCTCCGTTAGTATAAGAAAATAAAACCACCACTTAGGTACTGTAATGAACTCATTCTAAATTCCTGTTGGTGTAATATCTACTGTATTCTAACTTCTCTATGGTTCATACCACTTAATACTAGTCATAGATACATCAAAATAAGCAAACAACACATAGAAAATAGAATCTGTCAAAAACAGAACAGTCTGTAGTGATATGTATAAAACGTATACTTCTGGAACCCCAAAAATTATGAAATAAATTGCTGGACCTGAGAAATTTGTCTATTAATCATCTTCAAAAAGAAACCTAAAATCACTCTCCAGTAAAAAATGGCAGCTAATCTCGTGAGCACTAAAGTTTCTGTTTTTTACAGCAAGATCACATAAACTTCACCCGAGTCTTCCCAAAGGTTCTACTTGGCACTTTATTGAAACAAAAGCTATAAAACATGATTATTACACTAGCATAATCATGTGAACACACAAAAACAGTAAGGGTAAATATTGGGTTATCTCCCAACAAGCGCTTTTCTTTAATGCCTTTTAGCTAGGCATGATGATGACAATGATGCTCACATAAAAGATAAGAATTGAAACATAACGGGAGCATCATGAAGCATATGACTAGCACATTTAAGCCTAACCCACTTCCTATGCATAGGGATTTTGTGAGAAAACAACTTATGGGAACAATAATAAACTACCATAGGATGGCACAACAAGCATAGCTTCAAAATTTTAAGCACATAGAGAGGAAACTTGACATTATTGCAATTCCTACAAGCATATATTCCTCCCTCATAATAATTTTCAGTAGCATCATGAATGAATTCAACAATATAACCAGCACCTAAAGCATTCTTTTCGTGATCTACAAGCATAGAAAATTTACTACTCTCCACATAACAAAACTTCTTATTTATAGCATACGTATCATCACAATAATCATCATAGATAGGGGGCATGCTTTCATCATAGTAAATTTGCTCATCAAAGCTTGGGGGACAAAAAATATCATCTTTATCAAACATAGCTTCCCAAAGCTTGTGGCTTTGCATATCATTAGCATCATGGATATTCAAGGAATTCATACTAACGACATTGAAATCATGCTCATCATTCAAAGATTTAGTGCCAAACATTTTAGAGATTTCTTCTTCTAGCACTTGAGCACAATTATCCTTTCCATCATACTCACAAAAGATATTAAAAAGGTGAAGAGTATGAGACAAACTCAATTCCATTTTTTTGTAACTTTCTTTTATAAACTAACTAGTGCTAAAACAAGAAACAAAAAAGATTTAATTGCAAGATCTAAAGATATAACTTCACTTACCTAGCCTCCCCGGCAACGGCGCCAGAAAAGAGCTTGATGTCTACTACACAACCTTCTTCTTGTAGACGTTGTTGGGCCTGCAAGTGCACATGTTTGTAGGACAGTAGCAAATTTCCCTCAAGTGGATGACCTAAGGTTTATCAATCCGTAGGAGGCGTAGGATGAAGATGGCCTCTCTCAAACAACCCTGCAACCAAATAACAAAGAGTCTCTTGTGTCCCCAACACACCCAATACAATGGTAAATTGTATAGGTGCACTAGTTCGGCGAAGAGATGGTGATACAAGTGCAAAATAGATAGTAGATATAGGTTTTTGTAATCTGAAATAATAAAAACAGCAAGGTAGCAAGCGGTAAAAGTGAGCGTAAACGGTATTGCAATGATAGGAAACAAGGCCTAGGGTTCATACTTTCACTAGTGTAAGTTCTCTCAACAATAATAACATAGATAGAACATATGACAAGCCCTCAACATGCAACAAAGAGTCACTCCAAAGCCACTAATAGTGGAGAACAAACGTAGAGATTATGGTCGGGTACGAAACCACCACAAAGCTATTCTTTCAGATCGATCTATAAAAGAGTTTGTACTAGAATAACACCTTAAGATACAAATCAACCAAAACCCTAATGTCACCTAGATACTCTATTGTCACCTCAAGTATCCGTGGGCATGATTATACGATATGCATCACACAATCTCAGATTCATCCAACCAACATAAAAGTACTTCAAAGAGTGCCCCAAAGCTACTACCGGAGAGTCAAGAACGTGTGCCAACCCGTATGCATAGGTTCCCAAGTGTCACGAAACCCGCAAGTTGATCACCAAAACATACATCAAGTGGCACATGATATCTCATTGTCACCACAGATAATCACGGCAAGACATACATCAAGTGTTCATAAAAGACTCAATCCGATAAGATAAATTCAAAGGGGAAACTCAATTCATCACAAGAGAGTAGAGGGGGAGAAACATCATAAGATCCAACTACAATAGCAAAGCTCGGGATACATCAAGATCGTGCCATAGAGGAACACGAGAGAGAGAGAGAGATCAAACACATAGCTACTGGTACATACCCTCAGCCCCGAGGGTGAACTACTCCCTCCTCGTCATGGATAGCGCCGGGATGATGAAGATGGCCTCCGGTGATGGGATCCCCCTCCGGCAGGGTGCCGGAACGGGGTCCCGATTGGTTTTTGGTGGCTATAGAGGCTTGCGGCGGTAGAACTCCTGATCTATCTTCTTTTTTGGAAGTTTTAGGGTACGTAGGTATATATGGGTGCAGGGAGAACGTGGGTGGAGCTAAGGGGGGGCACGAGGCAGGGGGGCGCGCCCAGGGGGCGCCCCCCACCCTCATGAGCACCTCCCGTATATTCTGACGTGGGGTCCAAGTCCATCAGGTGGGTTTCCTTCCAAAAATAACTTCTCCAGTTGATTTCGTTCCATTTTGACTCCGTCTGATATTCCTTTTCCTCGAAACACTGAAATAGGCATAAAATAGCAAATCTGGGCTGGGCCTCCGGTTAATAGGTTAGTCCCAAAAATAATATAAAAGTGGATAATAAAGCCCAATATTGCCTAAAAAAGTACATAAAGTAGCATGGAGCAATCAAAAATTATAGATACGTTGGAGACGTATCATACCCGAAATCCAAGTCTCCATACTCCTTTCTGCGCCTAGTTTGGGAATCTCGGGGACGAGATTCTTGTAAGGGGGGTAGGTCTGTCACACCCTGATTTCCATGGCACTACACTTAAGATGATAAATCATGATAAAATGTGGTTTGACAAAAAAAATTGAGTGTTTTGGACTTTGCCTTGATTGGATTTTTTCTATTATTTTAAAGTGCTCTAAAAATCAAATAAATACTCCAACTCCTATACTTCATCTCCTTGCTCCAAACTCTTGAACTAATGATCATGCCATGTGTATAGTACATTATAGGATTTTCTTGCAAAAATAATTTGGCCAAAAAAGTATTTTCTAAATTTAGTTTTCCAAAAACCCCTGAATTGAGATTTGCACTACAAGTAATTGATTTGGGGTATGAAAAATCTTTCCAAAAACATATTTGACTCCTATTAGATATAAGACTACCATAAAACACAAAAATATAATTTTAAAAGTTACTTTTCCTATTTTATTTAAAGGCTTTTTCTTAAGGCTAGAAATGGTCTTTAATAAGTTAAAATTAGTTAACTCTTTCAAAAATATTTTACAAAATTTAGGGAAACTCAGTGGATATATATTGTCCATATATAAGAGTTTCAACACATGGTCATGTTCAAAATATTGGTCAAATACCTCAAAAACCCTTTATGGATATTTCAAGATTTTGAAATATTTACAAAGGAAATATTCGCCGAAAATTCCAAGAAACTTCTAGCATGTCACATATGACATGTTTGATGATCTTGACAAGTATCATGTCATGGAGAATAGTATAACCCCATGAAATCCCCTCAAAACCATTTCTTTCCATTTTGAAGTTTGAGAAACTTTACATTGCCAAATATGTCCAAATGTTCTAAAACTAGGTGCACATGCTCAAATGGTCTAAATATGCATCTAGACCAAGTGGCACAAGTTAGAGAACAAGTTAACTTGATCAAAGTGCCCCAAAACCCTTTCTGTCCAGAACCAAATTTGAACAACTCTACATTGGCAACTTTCTCCTTTTGATCTCAACTTTTGTGGACATGTTCAGAACCTCAAATTATGACACTGCACAAAGTGGTGCATTTGCATGACTAAATATTGGGAAGTCCATTTCTGTTGATTTCTAGGGTTTACAAAAGTTGCATTGGCAACTTTTCCCAAATGGACTCAATCTTGGTGGAACCACTTGTTTTCTCATAAAATTTGGCCCTGTCAATCCTTATGACAAGAGGAGTTCATCTTCTTGCCCAAATCAGCAACAAACACCTTCTGCCATTTTTCTAAAAACACCAATTTGACCTCTTCCACTAATATCCATGAGTTCTCCTTTTTACCACAATCCCTCCTAGTCCCCCTCTACCTCTGGAGTGCTTCCCTGCCCAAGAGGCAATGATGAAGGGGGGTAGGGATCCACTTTTCTTCTCTGGACAGCCATGGCACCTCTCTCTCTCACCTCTGTTCTCTCACCAGAGCCTCTCCAAAGCATCCAAGGCTCTCTCCCATTTCTTTACTACCCCCTAGCACTACTAGACACAAGTGGCCGTGCCCACTCCCCCTTTCTTTATGCCACGACATGCCAAAGGCGTGCTCCAGAGCGCGCTACAGTGTTCCCACGCACTGTAGCTGCTCCCTGCCTGAGCCACCCGACCACCTCGGGCCTCCCTAGCGCGCCTCATAAGGTGCCTCGGCGTCTGCGACACGTCACGGCCTGGTCACCCTCCTCCTTCTCCCTCCTGCCGCCCCCTCGCACGCACGCCAGAGCTGCCCGAGAGCCCCAATGGGCGAGCCCACACGCGCGGCGCTCTGCCACTCCCCCGCTCTCTCTCTCTCTCTCTTTCCCTGGTCATAGAC
>NW_025225243.1:0-14510 GCF_018294505.1 Triticum aestivum
GCCGCCGCCCCTAGGGGTGGAAACCTAGGTGGGGGCGCAACCCCCTCTCCCCCTATATATATTGGAGGCATTGGAGCATCCCAAGACATGAGTTTCTTCTCCTGTTGGCGCAGCCCTACCTCTCTTTCTCCTCATATCTCGCGGTGCTTGGCGAATCCCTGCTGGACTACCACGCTCCTCCATCACCACCACGCCGTTGTGCTACTGCTGGGTGGAGTCTTCCTCAACCTCTCCCTCTCTCCTTGCTGGATCAAGGCGTGGGAGACGTCACCGGGCTGTACGTGTGTTGAACGCGGAGGTGCCGTCCGTTCGGCACTAGGATCTCCGGTGATTTGGATCACGACGAGTACGACTCCTTCAACCTTGTTCTCTTGAACGCTTCCGCTTAGCGATCTACAAGGGTATGTAGATGCACTCTCCTTCCCCTCGTTGCTGGTTTCTCCATAGATAGATCTTGGTGACACGTAGGAAAATTTTGAATTTCTGCTACGTTCCCCAACAATAACACCCCTAGTCCCGCTCTGCGGGGTCTCCACATGATCACTAAGGCACTAGTGACTACAATGGTGCTCCTCGAGCTGTATGCAGGAGGTAGGAGGAGGCAGGGCTAGCTCTCTTCTCCCTCTATGTGTGAGTCTAGTTCTAACTGATTCGGAACCCTTTGCATGGGTGCCCTGGGGGTTTATATAGGCCTACCCCCCAGGGGTACATTGGTAATATGGCCGGGTGTAGAGCCCAGCTGTCAGTGTCTCCGGTCGCCGGCTTCTTCGCTGGTTGCTGGGGCCCGCTGCCTGGTGGGCCCCGTCGGCTGGCCTGGTACGGAGCCGACATGCCGCTTCTGCCGCTGGCGGGTCTGGTTGGCTGGTTACTGTAGCCGTAATGCTAATGACGCATGTTTGGTCAGAGGAGGGGCATGGCTACAGTCCCGTCTTCTGGTGGGAGATCATTGTAGCATCACCGTGTCTCATCTTGTTAATGGTGCATGGGCCCCAAGGAAGGATCCGACCGTCTCCCAGAAGCCGGATCTCCATGGGCCCGACTGCTCAGGCTACGCCGCCCTCCGGGCCCTTGCTGCCTGGTAGGGCCCGCCGCCTATAAGCCGTACCGACAGGCCGTCGTGGGAGCAGGCCCCGCCTGACAGGGATGACATCAAGGGTGGAGTGGCAATAGTGACGTGGCGTGCGGAGATCTCCACCTGTACGGGACGTTGTGGCCACGCCAAGCCCGGGACACGGGGGTGATGGGCTACACTGTAGCCTCACCCTGTCTTGTCTTCTTAATGGGGTGGCCCAGACTTTGAGGGCGACATGGGCTGTCTGCTGGGAGCCAGACTCTTCGTAGGCCGCCGGCTAGGAGTTGGCCCATCTTGGTGCCGTCTTCTGGTACATGGCCGTCTTCGGGCAGCCGGCCGTTTGAGCCAGCCGGCCACCAGAAGGCGACACTTCTTTCTGGAGGCTCGGAGGAGGGGGGGCGCAGGCCCAATGTCTTGAAAGGTTCCGGGACTCGGGTTGGGCTACCCATGGCCCATTACTCCTACAGTAGTCCCCGAAGCTGGTGAGGCGCCGCGACTGACAAGTCGGGAAGCCTCAGCAGTTTCCTTCTTCACTATGCTTTCGCCAAATGGATGGGCCGCCTCCCGGCGTGCCGGCTGCCAAGAGCCGACATTACCAGGCGGGCTCGTTTGGTAATTTCGAAGCGCCAAGGTGGGAAACAGGTGGCATGTCGGGTAAGCCTCCGGGCCTGCCTCCCGTTGCAAATACGCCACACGGCGCCCGCTAGCCGGACCAGTCCTGCCAACCCACGCTCACGATGGGACATGATGGCGGACCGGGCTCGCCACCATCGAGCCTAGGCGCGCGGGCGGATTCACTGCGGCCGAAGCGAACGGTTGCGATTCCGAGGGGAGTTACTGCGCGGTAACTCTGCGGAATAAACGTGGGGTCATGGGGTCATGGGCGCAGTTAATCCCACGAACCCACGCCCCGCCCCCTCAGCTTCATAGCCCGAGGGCTATAAGTAGGGGGAGGAGGTGGAGCGCCGGAGCACGCACACCCTCCCTTCCCGTCGCGATTTTCACCTTCTTCCTTCCCTGCTGCTGTCGCATCTCCACGCTCCGCTGAGGCGCTGCTGCAGCTCGCCGCTGCCAGCCACCTTCGCCCCAAGCCTCTCGCTTGGTCTCGCCTGGATTCCATGGCGCGTGAGAAGGGAGGGGACTGGGACGGCTCGCTGGTGATCGACGACCACCTCTCCTTCCTCCGGGCCACACGTCAGTTGCCCGAGGCAAGCTTTGTCAAAGTGTGCGTGCCGCTGGAGAAGGAAATCTCGCCGGCGCCGCAAGGAAACGAGCGGGTTGTCTTCCGCTCGCACTTCCTCCGCGGCTTTGGCCTGCCAGCGAGCCAGTTCTTTCGCTCCTTCATGGAGTTCTACCATCTCCAGCCGCATCACCTGACGCCCAACACCGTGACGCTGCTGTCTGCCTTCGTCACGGCGTGCGAGGGCTACCTTGGCATCCTCCCCACCATCGAGTTATGGGAAGCCTTCTTCTACACCAAGCTGGGCACCTCCGCTAAGGAGAAGGAGGCCCAGTGCGGTGCCTTTGTCGCGGTGCGCCGGCCGTCGGTGAAGAACGCCTTCCCCGTCATCAAGCTGTCACAGTCGGTGAAACTGTGGCAGAAATCATATTTCTACATGGAGAACGTCGACCCGGCAATCGACTTTATCAACTTGCCGCCCTACGAAGCCGACCCTCCAGCTGAACCTCGGGCCAACTGGGGCTACAAGCCGAAGCCCATGTCGGCCGACGCCACCGCTGCCATCAACCGGCTCTGAGTGCTGACGGAGGCGAAGGGCCTCGTGGCGTCCGACTTGCTAGTCGGCTTCGTCGAGCGCCAGGTTCTCCCGCTCCAAAGTCGGCCTCATCTGATCTGTCGGATGAGCGAGCACCGCGACCCAAGCCAGACGTGCATGAGGGCCAAGCCGTCTGCCGAAGTGTCCCAGTTGGTGAATGAGATCACCGACCTCAAGCTGTCGGAGGGGCCTTGACGGTTCGCAAAACGGCCATACTCCCGCGCCAACCCACCGCTTGCGGTAGGTTCTTTAGCTCTCTCTTTCTAGTAATTGCCTTGGTCTTGATCTCGGTCTTGAGTAGTCGATCTTTGGACGTAGATCTACATGTCTCCGGTGACGGCCGCCATCATGTGGCCGGGTGGAGACTACCGACCGGACCGGGAGGTAAGCATCATGGACGTCCCCGCTCTGGGGGCGACCGCCTTTGAGGACGACGACGTAGGCGGTGGCGACGGAGCAGGCGGCTCCAAAGAAGGGGGAGGCATCAAGACTTGGCCCGACGACGAGGAAGAGGAAGACGAGCCGCGCCCCGCGCGGGGCGCCGACAGGGCGGGCGCGGGCCCCTCCATCGAGCCGACTGCTCGAGGCGGCTCGCGTAAGAGAAATCAAGGCACCGTCTTGTTCGGCAGCGCACCGAAGAAGGCCAAGAACCCGCCCGTTGCAACCAGGCGGAAAGAGGCCGCGGTGAAGGCGGCCAAGTTTTGGAAGCTCCCGAAGGTGGCTCCCATGGTGTCGGCGTAAGTATCTTTTCTCGTGCGTTTCTTTTCTTGCTGATTTTGTCTAATCTTTATTGCCTTACTATTTTCTTGACTTTGGGCCCCGCTCTCTCTTGAGAAGTTGGCCGCCGCCTCTGTCATTGGGTCGGCGGAGACCTCCACCACCACCCGGCGAGATGATCCGGCCACCGACCTCCAAGAGGCGCAGGAGCGAAATGCGCGGGAGGCGCGCGAGGAGCAGGAAGCCGCCCGCCTGGAGAAGGCGGAGGCAGACAGGACGGAGGCCTCCGTGTTGAGGAAGCTGGCGGAGGCTGAAGCTCACATCGCAGCGAAGAGGCGGCTTGAAGAGAACGCGTGCCACCAGGAGCCGCTATTTGTTGTTCCCTTGAGCTTCCCGCCGCCTCCGCCAGAGTTCACGGCGCCGATTGGGGGAGCCGGTGACGAGCAGCTGACCCTGGAGAGGGAAGGCAGCGATGTCGTTATGCCGGACGTGGTCGTGCCTCCGCCACTGCCATCTGGAGGGGCGCAAGATGAGCAGCATGCCGCCCTGTCGGTGCCACCAGCCAGAAACGAGGTGGTGACGAGCCCAACTCCTAATGCCCACACACCCACGCGTCGTCGCCTCACGAAGGCAGCCTCAGCGCCACAACTGCTGGAAACCGGCGCCGCGAGCTCGTCAGTCCCGGACACCAAGGTAACCAGCACCGCGCCCCCCGGCTGGGTGCATGGAGGCGGGACGGGAACCCTTAACCAGGCGATCCTTGACGTCCAGTCCAAACTCCGAGCCAAAGCTGACGCTCTCAAGCGGTGCAACGAGGCGCTCCTGGATTCGTGAGCAGCCATTCGGGTGCGCTTTTTGTTTCTTTGTCTTTGGTCCTTGTATTTCTCAGTGGGGGCGCGCCAGCGCACCCACTGGGTGTAGTCCCCGAGTTTCGGGCCGGCTGCTGAGCAGGCGACTCGGAACTTTAATTTGCAAGCTCCGAGTACTAACTTTGTCTGTTATCCTTGTTGCAGGATTATCTTAACCTTCGCGCGGCCACCTTCAACTCCAGCGTCCGAGAGCTGGCCCAACATACCTTAAACTTGTGAGAAAGCCGGAGTAAGTCTTTGTTTTCTTTCTCTGCGGGGGCGCACTGGCACACCCGCAGGCTGTAGTCCCCGAGATTCGGGCCGACTGCTGAGCAGTCGGGCCGGATCTCCCCGGCAACTGTGCTTCTTCTTTGTGGATTGACATATTTTTCTTCTTCTACTCTTGCAAAGGCCAATGCCGTCCTGCAGTAGCAGCTGGGTGAAGGCAACATCGCGCTACGTGCCAAGGAGGCGGAGTGCAGCAAGCTGGTCGAGGAACGTGACCGGCTGGCCACGCAGCTGGCGGAGCAGGCGGAACTTCTCTAGAGAGCTCAGAAGGAGGCGGAGGTGAAAGAGTCCAATATCCTCGCCGAGTTCGAGACCGAACGTTCCTCCTGGGTCAACAGAGAGGCAGAGCTAACTGCCGGCTTCGATGGTATTGAAGACATGGTCGCTGGTAAGCATCTTCTTTTCTCTTTCTTTGAGCCGCTGGCCTCTGATCGGGCCAACTGCTAGCTTCTGACCTCTAGCTTCTTTGTTGTCTGACCGAGAAGACTTCTTCCCCGCCACTCTGGTGCCGCCAACCAGGCCATTGAGGCTTATCTCAAGGAACGAAGGGCGGACGATGCATAGATTGCTGCCGACGCCCCCCGGACCCTTACCGAGCAGCTTCTCAGCATCCAGGACCGCCTTCGGCCGGCTCATCGGATGTTGCGTCGTCTTCAGCGTGTCGGAGCCCAGGTGGTCTCTGCCCTATGGCCAGACATGCCGGTTCCGTGCACTCCCCGCCGGACTACCGACTGGCTGGAGGTGGCAGCCGGCCGTCTGGAGGCTTGGAAGGGCTCCTCGGCCCAGGCTGGAGCACGCCGGGCCTTGGAGTTTGCCAAGGCATGGTACCTTGATCTAGATCTAGCCTAGTTGACCATGTTTCGGCAGGAGGCTCAGGAGGAGCTGGTGGCGGTGGCGAGTGATCTTGTCAAGTGGGCGGCGGTGATCGCCGAGTACACTGACACCAGCGTCTTCATCCCGGAGCTGGCTGAGAACGGTGCTGACGCGCCACTGGAGTGGTTCGGGCTGAACCCGGAGGACGGCGAGGATTCGGCCGAGGTGATCGACTCCAGCGATGAGGGAGAGGATGAGGAGGACGGAGAAGGTGCGCTAGAGGCCGGAGCGGACGACCAACCTCCGCCTGACCGTGCCTCAAATAACGAGCCATGCTCGAGAGCACTGACTGCTGCTGGAGGCGACCACGCGGAGACCGACCAACCATCCACTCCACAACCGGCGCTACCGACTCCACCAGCCAGCCAGACCCCTCTGTTGCTCCCTAGGTCGTCGCCTTTATTTTTCCTGCTTATCAGTCTTGACAAACTTTGTTAATTTCGCACAATTCCACCCGCGGGGTGTACTTCAAACTTTGTTGAATGCTGGCCAACGGACTTTTTGATATGTAAATATTCTTTGACACAAGTTGTGATCTTTGCCGAGTTTTGACTTTTTCTTGCTTTCTGCTCCTTGGCTATTTCCTTTGCCGCCCTCCTTTCGCAACTGAGTCAAGCACTTAGCTGCTTTCTGGAGGTCAAGTACTTAGCCGACTGGAGTGTTGGCAAGGTAAGTAGAAGCCGGCTGGCAGGTTGCTCAGCAGCCGTCGATGGGGCGGGGTGCCGGCTTAGACTACGTGCGCACTTTGTTCCTTAGCCATTTTTCGTGTGGACACCATTTCTACAACCCCTGCCTGCCGGACAGTCGCTCTGCGAGCTGCGGCTTCTGGCAGGAGAAGGTTTAGGTGCCAACACACTACTTGTCTGACTGCAGGAAGCGACATATAGTAGAAGGCGGTGAGCTCCTGGGCCGACTAGTCGAACCAAGCGCCAGGGGCGATAATGAAATAACACATTTATAGGCATAATACTTATCATATAGATAAAAGAGGGTAGTCCCCGAGCTCTTCTCGTGGGACCCGGAGTCTTCGTACTTACTACAAAAGGTAGCATGGTACATACTGCATTAATTGCAAAATCTTCGAAGGAGGTTTGCATTCCACGGCCTCTCCGTCTCCTTGCCGGAGTCGTCTCTCTTGCGTGCTCTAGGCTTCTAAGCATCGATCAGGTAGTAGGAGTTGTTGCCCAAAACTTTGCTGATGATGAAAGGGCCTTTTCAAGGTGCCGAGAGCTTGTGCTGACCGGCTGTTCGCTGTATCAGCATGAGCACAAGGTCTCCCTCTTGGAAGGATCTTGGCTTGACCTCCCGATTGTAGTATCGGCGTAGACTCTGCTGGTAGATGGCGGACTGGCTGAGCGCCAATAGCCGGCTTTCTTCCAGCAGGTCCACGCCGTCTTCTCGTGCTTCTTTTGCCTCCTCCTCGGTGTACATGGTGACATGAGGGGAGTCAAATTCTATGTCCGTCGGGATGACGGCTTCGGCACCGTAGACGAGGAAGAAAGGCATGAAACCGGTTGACTTGTTTGGAGTTGTGTGCAGGCTCCATAGGACGGACGACAGCTCATCGAGCCAGCAGCCGAACGAACGCTCTAGAGGCTTAACCAGTCGGGGCTTGATGCCGGACAAAACAAGGTTGTTTGCTCGCTCCACTTGGCCATTAGACTGCTGGTGGGCAACGGACGCTAAATCCAGTCGGATGCCATGTGTTGCGCAGAAATGAGCCAAAGCGCCCTTGGCAAAGTTTGTGCCGTTGTCGGTGATGATGTTGTGTGGTATGCCATACCGAGTGGTGATGTCCATGATGAAAGTCACAACAGTCGGCCCATTCAACTTTTTGATTGGCTTCACTTCTATCCACTTGGTGAATTTGTCCACGGCGACAAGCAGATGAGTCATGCCGCCGCGTGTTGTCTTGAATGGCCCCACCATGTCCAGCCCCCGGACGGCAAAGGGCCAGGCAATGGGAATGGTCTTGAGTACAGAAGCCGGCAGATGTGGCTTGGAACAGAACTTCTGGCACCCTTTACATTTCTGGACCAAGTCTTTGGCATCTTCTAGGGCAGTCGGCCAGAAAAAGCCATGACGGAATGGTTTGGCAACAAGTGATCTTGAAGCCGCGTGGTGACCACATTCAGCTTAGTGGATATCTTTGAGGATTGCTTGGCCTTTGTCTGGTTCTACGCAGCGCTGGTACACACAAGTGACACTGTGCCTCACCAGTTCTCTGTTGACAATGGTGTATGCTGCTGCCTGACGTTGCACTTGTCGAGCCGAGATCTCATTAGTCGGCAGCTCTTTGTTCACCAGATAGTTGAGGATGGGCTGAGCCCATGAAGGTGCTGCTATTTCTTCGACTGCCAGAACTGCAACTTGTACGAGGGTGGGTGGGCCGGGAGGCGACGGGTTGGAGTCGGCTGCCGCTTGCTGAGTTGGAGAAGTCCCCGGCCGGCTGCTGCAGTCCCCGGGCCGGGTTCTGAAGTCCCCGGGCCGGGTGCGACTGTTGCTGTCCCCAAGCCGCCTTCCGAAGTCCTCGCGCCGGCTGCTGGAGTCCTCAAGTCGGATCCGACTGCTTCAGGAGGAGCCGACACGAAGATGGAGTCTGATTCCGGCGACGGCCAGACAGACGGCTTGAGGAGGCGTTGCAGGGTGACGCCGGCTGGTATCGCCTACCGGGTGGAGCCGATCCGTGCCAAGGCATCTGCTTGCTCATTATCATTTCTTGGCACATGGAGAAACTCGCACCCTTCAAAGTATCCACTGAGTTGCTGTACGAGGAAATGGTAGCTTGCCATGTTTGCATCCTTGGCGTCCCAGTCGCCCGACGACTGCTGGACCACCAAATCGGAATCATCATAACACAGGATCCGGCGAATGCCGAGTTCCTTGGCAAGCCAGAGCCCATATATTAGTGCTTCATATTCTGCTACGTTGTTGGAGGCGGCAAAGTGAACTTGCAGTACATATCTGAGCTTATCGCCTTTGGGAGAGGTGATGACGATGCCGACTCCCAAACCGGTGCGCATCTTGGAACCGTCGAAATGCATCCGCCAATGGGAGGAGTCCGGTGCTGGTGGCAAGTATTGGGTCTCGGCCTCGTCGACGAGGAAGTCGGCCAACGCTTGCGACTTGATGACGGTGCGGGGCTGATAGTAGATGGTGTAGGGGGCCAAATATATGGCCCATTTGGCCACTCGGCCCGAAGCATCTCGGCTTCCAATGATCTCGGCAAGCGGAGCAGTGCAGACAACAGTGATTGGGTGCTCCTGAAAAGAGTAAAATGCATCCGTGGGCATCGAACTTGTGTCGAAAGCTCACTTTGGTCATTGTACTTAAGAATACGATCAATATGGTCATTATATACGACTTGGGGTGATTATACGGTCACTGCCTCACTGTATAGCTCTGTATTTTGCTCTGTTGACTGGTCAAACATCACAATTCACAACACCCTCTCTCTATCCTATGAGGGTCCCACTTGTCAGTTGACCTCTGGATCAATGTGTGCATGCATGCGTGCTATCGAGCACAGAGCGCTTGCTGGACGGGGTAGCATGCTACGATCCCCGCTCCCGACTTTCTTCACGGCCGCTCAGTTCCCTTCAGTGTTTCTTTCCCATAACAAAAAAAGACGACAATCCTTATACTCAAGACTCAAGACTCAGCCACCGGCTCAAAAAAAAAAGAGACTCAGCCACGGAGCCCTTGTTATACCTCTAGTATGTACGTCTATTACATAAATATATATACATAGTACTATATCGGGCGTTCGCTGTCTTCACCGACGGGCGCATCATCCGAGGATGCGCCGCTCCACTCACGCCATCGCCACCTGCACTTAGATGAGCCTGGCCAGCATCGCCGTTGTTGGCGCAGTCGCGCAGGTACCTATACCTCAACGGCGATATAGCCGAGTGCTTTTCATCGATACAAGCGTATGAGGCTAGCTCGAGTAATTTCTGAGCTAAATCGGTTCCGTTGAGACGTAGACGGCGAGAGATACACGTACAAAGGAAGAAGCCTAGCTAGCTGCTCGATCCATTTTCCTAGGCTAGGTAGCACAGGCACGTATATGTAACAACATGCCGCCGGCTGATCGATCTGATCGCTCGAAGCACACGCACCCGAGACAATACGAGGACACGCGAGTCACGCCGAGTTGATGGCCACAGGACCGTATCAGTTGATGGCCACACGCGAGTCAGCCGGACATGGACTCTCCAACGTCTGGGGCACAAGCAGCTCAGCCCGGTGTCCTCGCTTGAACACTGACATGTTCCCATTCACCGGCATGCTCGTACGTACAGCCGCACAGGCCTTAGCTCCACCACGTGGACACCATGATGAGCACGGCAAGCGGGCAAGGGTTCAAAAGTGTTGCGTGCATGCGTGTAACTGTGTAAGTGTGTTTTATGCGTGTTAATTAAATATTCATAACGCTCCATAGATTTAACACAAACTTCTGTGGGCATAGTGCGTGGGCTTCAGCAGAGATCCCTGGTTTGATTCTCATGCGACGTAGTGTTTTTTTCTTTAAAAAAAATTGACAGGTGGGTCCCACATAGGTAGAGAGAGAGTGAGTGATGTGATGTTTGACCAGTCAACATGGCAAAATACGGAGCTATACGGTGAGGCAATGACCGTATAATCACCTCAAGTCGTATATAGTGACCGTATTGATCGTATTCTTAAGTACAATAACCAAAATGAGCTTTCGACATAAGTTCGATGACCGCGGATGCATTTTACTCTCCTGAAAATATGGCTTCAGCTTCTTGGCGGCAAAATGCACACTGTAGCACATCTTTTGATAATGGGGGTAGTTCTAGTTGGAGGCGGACAATACTTCACTCAGGTAATACACCGGTCTCTGGACTGGTAGTGCTTTGCATTCTTTCTTGCGCTCCACAACTATGACTATGCTGACCACCCGACTGATAGCAGCGATGTAGAGAAGCATAGGCTCCTTAGCAGTCGGAGCCGCCAAGATAGGCGGGGTGGTCAACATCTTCCTGAGCTAGAGAAAAGCTTTGTCCGCCTTGTCGTTCCACTCGACAAAAGTGGTCTTCTTCATGAGCTGGTACAGGGGAAGAGCCATCTCGCCCAGCCGACTGATGAAACGGCTGATGGATGCCAGGAAGCCAGTGAATTTTTGCACGTCCAACAACCCTAGCGTCACTGAACCTGAAGTGTGTAGACCCTACGGGTTCGGGAGACATGCAGACATGACCGAGACGCCTCTCCGGTCAATAACCAACAGTGGGATCTGGATACCCATGTTGGCTCCCACATGCTCCTCGATGATCTCATCGGATGAACCACGATGTCGAGGATTCAAACAACCCCATATACAATTCCCTTTGTCAATCGGTACGTTACATGCCCGAGACTCGATCATCGGTATCCCAATACCTCGTTTAATCTCGTTACCGGCAAGTCACTTTACTCGTATCGTAATGCATGATCCCGTGACCAGACACTTGGTCACATTGAGCTCATTATGATGATGCATTACCGAGTGGGCCCAGAGATACCTCTCCGTCATACAGAGTGACAAATCCCAGTCTCGATTCATGCCAACCCAATAGACACTTTCGGAGATACCCGTAGTGCACCTTTATAGTCACCCAGTTACGTTGTGACGTTTGGTACACCCAAAGCACTCCTACGGTATCCGGGAGTTGCACAATCTCATGGTCTAAGGAAATGATACTTGACATTTGGAAAAGCTCTAGCTAAACAAACTACACGATCTTTGAGCTATGCTTAGATTCGGGTCTTGTCTATCACATCATTCTCCTAATGATGTGATCCCGTTATCAATGACATTCAATGTCCATAGTCAGGAAACCATGACTATCTGTTGATCAACGAGCTAGTCAACTAGAGGCTCACTAGGGACATGTTGTGGTCTATGTATTCACACAATTATCATGAACAAAGAAATATAATAATAACCATCTTATTATTGTCTCTAGGGCATATTTCTAACACGATGATCATTGGTTATAAAGATGACAAAATACACATGAAAATATGTAATATCTTTGAAACTTGCACTATGTAAACTGAATTTTATGTGAACTAAAAATTGACTGGAGTTTCAAGTTGTGCTACCATTGACTGAATTTTACCCATTAAAGGAAAAAAACTGGGACAATACTATATACCACGTTGTCTTACCATTGTGAAGCAATCATATGTGGCATCACAGAAAATCCATCACTTCGATAAGGAGAAATAAAATCACAAAATGTAAGTATGTAGTATTACTATGGCCATGAGCTGAGGTGAGTCTTGAGCAGCTAGAAGCAAATAATGCGGTCCTGCCTGGCATCCTTGAAGACCATCCTCCTCCACTTGGCCAACCGCTCATCGTCCATGTCGTCGACATTGACCGCAACTTCGCCTTCCGCACACCCAATCAACTCTAACAGACATGGAGGCGACAACGGCTTCTGCCTTGTATGTTGTGTGTGGTACCAAGCAGAGTTGCATTCTTCCCCATCCATAAAGGCAACCACATGTTGCGGTGAATAATGGCCACTTTGCAATAAAAGTAAGCAATAATAGTTCAAACCGTAAACAAAAGAAGCATTAGGAATAATGTTGGTACCATGGCTAAAGATGTCAATCTGATGAACTAATTCACCATCAATTTGATAGGTCGTAATATCAACTGTAAAGAACCATCAAGTAAATAGAGTCATAAACAGTAAAACATAATCCTTCTGAACCGACTAACCTGAATACATTTTCTTAACTCTAAGATGAGCAATAGATTAAAGCTTGGGAAATGAATTGACTCTTCAAAATAAAAGCAACATTGCCAATTATTGATATGACAAGCATCTAGTTGATATGTATACAACCAAAAATTCAAAACAACTTGGTGTAGCCTATTCTAAAGTATGCTAATAAAAGAGAAGACAAATTTCTATGTACACCAACAGAAGGTAGACATATGTTTATTCCATTTGAGATTATAACAGGGATGGTCTTTACAATCATGTCTCCACTTGAGAACAGTAGTTTATAAGAAAAGAAGTACAATAAACAAATATATATTTAGTGAGTAAGCAATGCATTAGTACTGAATCAATTGATAACAACATATAGTGAATGCTTGGAAATGCATGTGGACATAACTATTGACAGGAACAATTCCAATTTTATGGCTTAAAATCTAATAAAATAAAAACACTCTCTTTGCTTTGGCAAGATACTCCAGATATCCATTAAAATAATCATATATCGACTATAGGTCGCCTACACAGAAAAACAACTGGATAGCTATTAGAAAGAACAAAGTAGTCTTGAAACACAAGGTAGCTTAGAACCACAAGCACTACAGATAAAAATTATTGAGCATTAACCTCTATATGTCAGGGAAAATGGAAGGGATGTATCTCATAGAACTTTGAATTTATATTTATAGTAAAATTTAGTACAGGTCAAATTTAGTAGCTTCAAAAAAATATACGATTGATAGACATAATTTTTGTTTGTGCTTACAAACAATACAAATTCAATGTATGCCAGACTGCAAGTACATTATAGACAGGTAAAAGCATCTTACAGAGTTGTGTATGTTAACAGGAGTTTAATTTGTGAAGCGTTTGTCAAGTGCCCAAGAAAATAACATGAAAATAGATCGAAGGACACATACCACGGAGGCTGGGTGGAATCTTGTCTGTGCTGAACACGACCTTCGACGCACAATAGACTGTTCGAAGGACCTGAATATGTACAATATCCATAATACCTGAATCTTGTTAGAGATATATGACATGCCTCTAAAGTATCAAAATGTGTTTCTTGACAGAAATACATCGAGATAGCACGCAGATCAGGAAACATACAACATACTATCACCTAATCTGATGTAGATGAGCGATGAGGTCACGGATCTTCTTGTCCGACGACTTTGATGTAGTTTCTGCACAATAACACATTCTCTGAAGAAATATTCTGCATAATAACACATTTTTTGAAGAAATATTCTGCACAATAGAATATAGTTCCTGCACGATAGCTAAAAAAATGCACAGTAGCTCAAAAAATCAGCACAACAATACATTCTCCACAATATCACTGCATATGTCGTGTGCATACCAATGGCCTTTTGTTGTTGTTATATTTGTGTCGAATATATTATGCACGTAAGGGGTTACGTGGATTTGGAGTTGTAATTGGTGTGGTTAGGTACGAGTTGTGTAGGAGTCAGACACTTGCGTCCTAGGCCTCTTATATACGGAGAGGCACCACACGTTGTAACCCATGACGACTTGATAGCAATAGGTACGCGGGGGAGCCGACGGCTTGTGCCGGCGCCCGGGCGACCGGTGTTGCGGTATCTTGGAGAGGAGCGTCCGTAGTCATGCCCCGGGGATGTAGCCATATCAGTGAACCTCGTTAACAAATATCGTGCCTCGGTGTGTCGTATATGATCTTGCATTAGTGTTTTATTCTAACAAGTGGTATCAAGAGCAAGGTTGCGAGAAGGCTATGCAGAAGATCATCCGGAGGTACGAGGATCATGCTCGACGGGTGCCATGGAACGTCCGATTGGCGCAAGGTGGAGCATGGCGGCGATCGCGGAGGCGGTCGGTGGTGTCGGACACTTCGGGCAGGAGGCCTGGACCGTTCAATGGGCTGCGGTCGGTAAGGATCGGCTAGACGTGGCGATCGGACCGGCGTAGTGGTTGTTGAAGACGTTGCGGAGGCGACGGATTCGACTCGCGATCAGACCGGTGACCAAACATGGGGGACGGCCGGATAGATCGGAGTGCGAGAGCATCGAGATGATGCGCTCGGTGTTGTACAAGGGCGGCGGCGCGGCACTGCGGATGGATTGTGTTGGCGACGTGGATGGCCAGGGTACGGCACGGCTCGTGCATGGATGATGCGCGAGGTGGCGTCTTTTTCAGCAGGGTTGGC